>NC_033641.1:5732055-5847757 GCF_001540865.1 Ananas comosus
CATATCAATTTGCTAAAGTTTTTTGAATCACAAATCGATTGTTCTTATGTTCAAAATATATAAATCGTTGTGTTTGACAGGGGTTTTCTTCGAAAATGTACTCATGGCTACTTGTTCTTGTGGTTCTTATGGCTGGTGGTGGTCGTGGAAGTAAGCGACAGCGCTCGAAAGCTAAAAAGCCGATTGAGTATCAACCGGAGGATGAAGAGAGCGAATATGCTCCTGGCGACGATTCTGAGGAGGACGAGCAGGATTGGGAGACTTTTGTTCCTGAAGTTTTAGCTAAGGATAAGGACGCTGGGAAAGGCAAGGGAAAAGGAAAAGCCGTGGATAAAGGCAAAGGAAAGGCAATTGAGCGTCCCAGTCGTCGTAAGTCCGGGGGTGTTGAAATTCGTGAACCGGGCTCTGAACCACCACGTCACAGTCTACAGGATGTTCCATCTAATCGACGGTCGATGTACTCGTCGAAACACTGTATTGGTGAGCGAGATGTTGGGGTGGCCAGTATCATTAGTTGTGTGCCGGGTTTTCAGGAGTTATTTGAACAGGGAAATCTTCATCAGATTTGTGATTTTCCGGAGCAAACCGGTTATTGCTTGGAGTTGATCAGAGAATTTTACATGAGAGCAGGTCACCTCCGTGACTCCGACGGCGGTCCGTACGTGTTTAAGACTTCCGTACGTGGTGTTGAGTTATCCATCACTCCTGAGACAATAGCTTCGGTGCTAGAGATGGAAGCTAAGACTGACGGAGTGGAGTATCTGCAGGCCGGGTTCGACTCACTTCGAGATTGGAACCGTGTCGTGAACACTATCTGCATGCCGGGTACTGAATCAAACGGAATTATGGTTATGTCCAAAGATTTCAAAATGGAGTACAGATTTTTGCACTTCGTGGTTTGCTATAACATCATGCCTCTCGCAAACACGAAAATTTTGAGATGGGATCGTATTTTGTATATGTATCTTTTGGGACGGCCTGATATTGTGAGTGCGAAAAACATTAACATGAATATTCCGTTTCTGATCTGGCGGCGGATGGCGAAAGACATCAAAACCTCTGGACAAAATGAGAGGTTACCATTTCCTTTAATCATTATGCGGATTTTGCGACTTCGTGAGGTGGATGTTCGGTGTACATCATATGAGCACAGTTTGGGTCGGATCAATGTGTTAAGGATTTTATAGGTTGGCGAATTTCGTATAGTTGTTTGGAGTCTTGAAGAGTTGGTCGCAGAAGTTTTTGAGAAGAGATTCAAATTGGAGGACAAAGACTCATTCGGAAAGATCGACACCTAAGGTATGAATAAAAGATCATTTGTGGTGAAGATACATAATTAGAATAAGTTCAGAAGGCTTAGATCGATTTAAAACAACTTTTCTGAACTTTCATGTGTTCTGGGACCGGTCTCTGAGATGGAGAGACCGGTTCCCCCAAGGTCCTCACTGCGTAAACCATGATGGAACCGGTCCCCTGTGATGAGAGACCGGTTCCCGAACCTTGGTGGTTCTGTCGCACAGCGAGGGACCGGTCTCAAGTTTGAGAGACCGGTTCCCGAACGTTGGGTTTCTGGTCACGCAGAGAGGGACCGGTTCCTCACTTGAGAGACCGGTCTCTCACAGACCGGTCTCCTCAAAAGGACCGGTCTCTGAGGACGACACAGGTTTTTGAAAACGACTTTTTGCAATCCTAGTCTACTTCTAAGTCTTCTAAACATATAAATAAGCTATGTGGGTCATCTAAAATTAAGGCTTTGAATATTTTACCAATTCTAAACTCTAGAAACTTGTTTCTTCCCGTTTCAATGCTTAGATTTACATGATGAGTTTCTAGTAATCAACATCGGCTTGATTCTTCGTTTTTACTCGATACTTCTTACGAGAATCAAGTAGATGGTTGATTAAAGGTGAACCCTCATAGCTTATGGTTTTCAAAAGTTAAATCACCACAAATCTTCAATTCTACAAGCTCCGGAAGGAGGTTCGGCGCGTGGATCTCGCGTGAAGCCGAGGATTCGGTGGACGCTTCGAGGAGTTGAGGCGTTGACGCTGCGAGGAGTTGCAGCAAGGTCGATTGGTGGATTCCTATCGATCGAGGACCGGCAAAGATCACCGTCAACGAGAAATCGGTAAATTGAGTCGTGTGTTTTTGTCGAAATCACTTGTACTCAAGTTTTCTTAGTGGATTTTCTTTGCGTGATCGGTCCCGTGGGTTTTTCACTCCGAATTGGAGTTTTCCCACGTTAAATTCTCGGTGTGCTATTTTAATTTCCGCTATTGTGTTTTGTTTGCATCGAGATTTTTCGAGTTTGCCGGATTTACACCTATTCACCCCCCTCTAGGTGTTACTTACCTTTTAGATCCTCGGGATCCATATCTTACAAGTGGTATCAGAGCGGGTATAGGTTGTAATTCATGGCTGAGGGCGGTAACATCAATCGACCCCCGCTCTTCGATGGCACTAACTATGCTTATTGGAAAGTCCGTATGAGGGCGTTTCTTATTGCTATCGACGAGCGGGTTTGGCAAGCCATTGAATTCGGATGGAAAAATCCTACCGAAGTTGTCGAGAATGTTACCGTGCCGAAACCTAGGAATAAATGGACGAAAGAGGAAAATGAACTATCTTCGTTCAACGGGAAAGGTATCAATGCTTTATTCAATGCTTTAAACCAAACTGAATTTTCTCGCGTCTCGGCGTGCGAAACCGCCAAAGAGATTTGGGACACTTTGCGAGTTACACACGAGGGTACAAGTTTGGTTAAGATTCAAAAATTGCAAATGCTTACTAGCAGATTTGATTCCATTCGTATGGAAGAACATGAATCTTTTACCGAGTACTATACTCGTTTGCAAGACATTGTAAACACGTGTGCTAACTTGGGCGAGAAAATTCCCGATTCCAAAATTGTTCGAAAAATTTTGAGAACCCTTCCCGAACGATTCCGTCCTAAGGTTGCGGCTATCGAAACGGTTAAACATCCTGATGAACTCAAGGTAGAAGAACTAGTAGGTGCTCTTCAAACTTATGAAATGACTTTTCCATCTAATTCATCTTCTTCCAAGTCTTTCTCTAAAGCCTCAGGGATGGCTCTAAAATCAACAAAAGGAGATGCTTCTTCAACCTCATCAGATTCAGAGTCGGAGCAAAGCTTGGAGGACTTTGAGAAACAACTCGCACTTCTAACAAAGAAGTTCCGTCGGAACTTTAGAAAGAAGTTTCCTCCCAAGTCTACTTCATCAAAGACAAACAAATCAAATGGGGGTCCGTCTTCTTCTTCCTCGTCAAAATACAGAAAATCTGATAACTCTCAAAAGGACTCCACAAAAGAGAGGAAAAGCGGTGAAGGTCAAATCCAATGCTACAAGTGTAGGGGCTTTGGCCATATAGCGTCTGACTGTCCTAATAAAAAGTCATTGAAGAAGAAAGCTATGCAAGCTATGACTTGGGACGACTCCTCATCTGAAGATTCTACTTCGAGTGAAGAGGATGTGAATGCCACAGCACTGTTTGCACAGGATTCAACTTTCATGTGTCTAGCATCTGCTGACTCGATTTCTACGACATCTATACAAGAGAGGTCATCTTCGGAGAACTCATCGGATGAAGAATCGGACGAAGACGATATGGTCGCAGCATATCAACAATTGGTTGTTGAATCAAAGAAGATGGCTAAACATAACAAGAAACTGCGGCGTAGCCTACATGAGTTGGAACAAGAAAATTCAAAGTTGGCCTCTCTAACAAAGGATTTAGAACAAGAGAGAGATGGGTTGACCAAGGCTTACAATTCTTTGCTTGAGAAGTGTTCGTTACTTGAAAAAGAAAAGGAGACTCAGGCGGAGAACATCAAGTATCTTACCAAGCAAAACTCAGAAGCTAGAGAAGCAAATATGGAATTCACCAAGACGATCATTCAACTGAAGTCGGATTTGAACCAATTTTCATCTGGCTCGAGCAAACTAGACAAGATGCTTGGACTTGGTCAAACAAGTAAACTTGGACTTGGTTATGAACGGACTTATCTTGATCAAGCTATGAAGAAAGACGATGGAAATTCGTCAACGGCCGTTCCTAAACATTATGGTAAGTTTGTCTCTCCTAAAAACAATGTGGCTAACAAAACTTGTCATATTTGTGGTCTTTTAGGACATATAAAGAAATTCTGCTACCAAATGGGAAAGAGCTCAATAGCTTCTTTGAAGAGTGATCCTAAAACGACAACGAAGTCAACTGTGATTCCAAGGAAGATAGAACATAAGAAGAGACAAACTTGGACGCCAAATACTCCAAAGCCAAAGGCAAAACAAGCGTGGAAACCAAAGAAGGAGGATATGAAGAAGAAGTCAATTCAAATCGTCGACAAGCCACGATCAACAAAAGCAAGCGAACTGTCACAACCCAAAACACGTAAGGTTTGGGTGCGCAAAGGTGAACTCTTCCCATGCCTAGTCATTCACACTTCACTTCATGCTTACGATAACTCATCTTGGTATCTAGATAGTGGCTGTTCCCGTCACATGACCGGAGATAAAAATTGGTTTGCTTCTTTGACCAAAATCTCCGGAGGACTTGTTGTCTTTGGGGACGGTCGATCGTCAAAAATCGTTGGAAAAGGAACAGTGGCTATCTCAGATGGCCCTACTTTGAACGATGTTTTTTATGTTGAGGGGCTTAAATCTAATCTCGTAAGCATAAGCCAACTGTGTGATGATGGGTACTCTGTGAACTTTTCTGATAAAGAATGCCATGTTACTCGTGATGACAATCTATTCTTAAAGGGCATTAGATCTCAGAATAATTGTTATGTAGTTCCTAGTTCGGCCACTGAACATTGTAACCTAGCGTCATTAGAAACTGAAACTTTATGGCATGAACGACTAGGTCACATCAATTTTAAAGAGCTATCAAAGATAACCAAGAAGGAAGTAGTTAGAGTTGTACCTAAGATTGATTTTAAAGAGAACACTGTGTGTGGGGGTTGCCAATTAGGGAAACAAACTAGATCCACACATAAGAACTTGAACCACTTAGGGACAACTAAACCTCTAGAGTTACTTCACATGGATTTGATGGGACCATCTAGGATTCAAAGTTTGGGTGGTAAACGTTATATTCTGCTTATTGTTGATGATTTTACTCGATATGTATGGAGTGCTTTCTTACGAGAAAAAGCTGATACTTTTAATTCTTTTTCTGAAATCTGTCTTCGTCTTATGACTGAACGAAATGAGAAAATCGTACGCATTCGAAGCGATCAAGGGGGAGAATTCATAAATTCCAAATTTGTTGATTTCTGTGTTTCAAACGATATAAAACATGAATTCTCGGCCCCCTATACACCCCAACAAAATGGAGTGGTTGAACGTAAGAATCGGGTTGTACAGGAGATGGCTCATGTTATGCTTCATAGTAAGAAAATTGCTTTACATTTTTGGGCCGAAGCAGTTAACACAGTTGTCTATGTTATCAATCGGATTTATGTACGTCCGGGCACTTTGAATACGCCTTATGAACTTTGGCTTGGTAGAAAACCTAACATTAAATACTTTCGTGTCTTCGGGAGTAAATGTTTTATCCTTCGGGATCGCAAAAATCTTGGAAAATTTGACTCTCGCAGTGACGAAGGCATATTTCTTGGTTATTCTACTACAAGTCGTGCTTATCGTGCGTACAATTTACGATCTAAGACGGTGATAGAGTCTATCAATATAAAAGTAGATGAAGCTTCTTCTGTAAGTTCTTCTGTGAATGGTTCTTCTAATTCTTTGATGAATGACAATGATAATGATTCTCCGTTTGTAATGCATGTGAATGATGATGTTTCTATACCTGATAATTCCATTGCATCTTCTGAAAACATTGCATCAAATGATTCATTTGAGCCACAAAACACTACGCCTGAAATCCCTAGCGGATCTCCTGAAACTATCCCCCTGACTGAGTCAAGAGATCATCCTTTGTCGAATGTGATTGGGGATCCTAATGTTGGTGTGCGAACAAGAAGTCAGTTACAATGTGAATTTGCGTGTTATGTTTCTTTGATCGAGCCAAAGAATGTTGACGAAGCTCTTGCTGATGAATATTGGATAAATGCTATGCAAGAAGAACTTGGTCAATTTGTTCGCAATGATGTATGGGAATTGGTGCCTCGTCCTGAGCAACAACACATTATTGGTACCAAATGGATCTTTAAGAATAAGAAAAATGAGGATGGTACTATCGTGCGGAACAAAGCCAGACTTGTGGCTCAGGGGTACTGTCAAATTGAGGGAATAGACTTTGAAGAAACCTTTGCTCCGGTTGCCCGCCTTGAATCTATTCGTATCTTGTTTGCGATTGCTTGTCATTTTAAAATTACGCTTTTTCAAATGGATGTCAAAAGTGCGTTTTTAAATGGATTTTTAAAAGAGGAAGTTTATGTTGAACAACCGAAAGGTTTTATAGACTCAAAATTTCCAAATCATATTTTTCGACTGAAAAAGGCACTTTATGGACTAAAACAAGCTCCGCGAGCATGGTACGAACGTTTGACAAAATATCTTTTGGAAAAGGGCTATAACCGAGGGGGAGCAGACAGAACTCTTTTTGTGAAGCATCTGAAGAATAATTTCAATGTAGCACAAATATATGTGGATGACATAGTTTTTGGGGCTACTAAAGATAAGGATGCCGCTGATTTTGCAAAGTTAATGACCAGTGAGTTTGAGATGTCAATGATGGGGGAGCTTAATTATTTTCTCGGGCTGCAAGTAAAACAATCAAAAGATGGAATTCATTTGTCACAGACAAAGTATGCGAAGGAACTAGTTAAGAAATTCGGACTAGAAAGTGCAAAGGATTTTGTCACTCCGATGGGTACAAGCAACAAAGGATTGGGTTTGAATTCAGAAGGTCAGAGTGTGGATGAGAAACAGTACAGAAGCATGATTGGTAGCCTTTTGTATCTGACTACGAGCAGACCTGACATTGCGTTTAGTGTTGGAATATGTGCTCGTTATCAGGCTAATCCTAAGGAAGTACATCTGAAAGCAGTTAAAAGGATTATTCGATATGTTAAAGGAACAACCGAGTATGGACTATGGTATCCTATGGGAACGTCTCTTGACCTAATCGGCTACTCGGATGCTGACTGGGCAGGCTCCGCAGATGATCGAAAAAGTACTAGTGGGGCATGTTTTTACATCGGACATTGTTTGGTCGCTTGGCACAGTAAGAAGCAAAATTGCATCGCTCTTTCCACTGCAGAAGCTGAATACATTGCAGCTGGAAGTTGCTCTACTCAATTGATTTGGATGAAAAGCTTACTAAGCGACTATCGGATTCCTTCTACCACTCTGACTATTCTGTGTGACAACACAAGTGCAATTAATATTTCAAAAAACCCTGTTTTACATTCTCGAACAAAACATATTGAACTACGATATTATTTTTTAAGAGAACTGGTAGAATCAAACGTTTTACAACTTGAATACATTTCAACTGAAAATCAACTTGCAGATATTTTAACCAAACCTTTGGATCAAAAACGTTTTCTGCATTTGAGAAAGGCAATTGGTATGAACCCATCAATCTAGATGTAGTCTATTGAGCCACAGATCATGTGCATGGTGCATATTTTGTTTCTTTTCTTGCATGATTTTCTGTGTTTGACAGTAGATTGAATTTCGAGAATAATCTTGCTGTTTTGGGACGTGAATTGGTCTATGACTTGTATTATTTCATATTTGTTTTTTGGTTGATCACTGTCAGGGTTATTCTCTATTGGCATATTTTTACACGATCAAATCATTAAGATTCTTGTTAACATGTTGAATCATATTCAGCACCTCATGCGTCGAACTTTGAATGTTGCAATCATTTGTTTGATTATTAGTTTTGAGATGAATAAATCTTTCTCTGTTTTGAAATAACTATAATATTTTAACTTGAGGGTTGCACTAATTTAGGGGGAGTCTTTCTAATTCTAGCTATGAATATTTCTGAAATTCAAGATGTGGAAAGAGTTACATCCCTGCTGGGAGTGTGAAAACTACCACCACATGGAGGAAAGAGCTACCACCCCGGTCGTCCGGTTAGTGTGTGCAGCTACCACATGTTGATTAAAGTATTTATGTGAGACAAAAGAAAAGTACTTCTCAGAAAGAAAAAAAAAAAGAATAATATGCTCAAAGAGCTTTACATCTTGTAGGTGATATAAGGTGGAATGTCAATAAAAGATGCTCAAAGAGCCACTCCTGTCTCAGACGATGTGCATAACTCAATTTAATCATATTATGTTAATTTCACAATTTTGAGAAATATTTATTTCATTTTCTTTAACAAAATATGATGATAAAATGATACAATTTATTTCTAAGATCTTGCATGATGTGTGGGATTTTATTTTATATGTATCAAGAATTCTCATTGATTTTCGGTTAAAAAGTTTGAAATTTTGAATATCCCTGAACTTGATTTTTCAAAATTCATTTATGAAATTCTATTTAAAGTTTTTTTTTTGGATGAAAATAAGTTATTTGTGATGATTAGATATTATGAGATACCCTTCATTTTTTTTGGATTTTTTGGGGAGTATTTAAAATTTTTGAAAATTTTCTGGCTCGGAGACCGGTCTCAGGGAAGAGAGACCGGTCCCTCCGCCCGAACCGATATAAAGGTTTTTGCGGGTTCTTCTTTTTCCTTACCAATCTCGCTCAAGTTTTTTCTCCAGAGCTTCTAATATCCCCAGGTTGCTTTTGCTTCCATTCTTCATCAATCTTCACTTGATTTTGGTATGATTCTCGGATTTTATTTCATTGTTAACCTAGAATCCGAATTTATGCTTTATTTTCAATTTTTGGAGGATTTGTTCCTATTATGTTGTTAGATCTTTCCGTCTTTGCCCTGATCTTACCCCTAGACATGTTAGTCAACATTTTCATGCATTATTTCGTTTTTTATATACAATTGTTTGGTTGTTTTTGCTACTTTTTCATCAAAACCTAGGTTTTCGAAGTTTTCGTATTTTTCTTTACTGATTTTTTTTATGCTTGATTTGTTTATGATTTATATGATCATGTGGCTCAGAGGATTATCTAATATTTATATACGAATTTGCTGAAATTTTTGGTTTTAAGGAAATTTTATATGTAAATTTCATTATGTTTAACAGGTAATTTTTTCACAAAATGTACTCGTGGGTTCTCGTGCTTGTTGTCCTTATGGCTGGGGGTGGTCGCGGTAGCAAGCGACAGCGCTCCTCGACTAAGAGGCCGGTTGAGCAACAACCGGAAGATGAAGGGAGTGAATATGCCCCGGGTGATGAATCTGAGGAGGACGAGCAGGATTGGGAGACTTTTGTTCCTGAAGTTTTAGCTAAGGTTAAGGACGCTGGGAAAGGCAAGGGCAAAGGAAAAGCCGTGGATAAAGGCAAAGGAAAGGCGACTGAGCGTTCCGGTCGTCGTAAGTCCGGGGGTGTTGAGATTCGAGAACCGGGCTCTGAACCACCACGTCGCAGTCTACAGGATGTTCCATCTAATCGACGGTCAATGTACTCGTCGAAACACTGCATTGGTGAGCGAGATGTTGGGGTGGCCAGTATTATTAGTTGTGTGCCGGGTTTTCAGGATTTGTTTGAACAGGGGAATCTTCATCAGATTTGTGATTTCCCGGAGCAAACCGGTTATTGTTTGGAGTTGATCAGAGAGTTTTACATGAGAGCAGGTCACCTCAGTGACTCCGATGGGGGTCCGTACGTGTTTAAGACTTCTGTCCGTGGTGTTGAGTTATCCATCACTCCGGAGACAATAGCTTCTGTGCTAGAGATAGAAGCTAAGACTGACGGAGTGGAGTATCTGCAGGCCGGGTTTGACTCACTTCGAGATTGGAACCGTGTCGTGAACACTATCTGCATGCCGGGTACTGAATCAAACGAAATTATGGTTATGTCAAAAGATTTCAAAATGGAGTACAGGTTTCTGAACTTTGTGGTTTGCTACAACATCATGCCTCTCGCGAACACGAAAATCTTGAGATGGGATCGGATTCTGTACATGTATCTCTTGGGTAGGCCAGATATTGTGAGTGCAAAAAAATATTAACATGAATATTCCATTTCTGATCTGGCGGCGGATGGCGAAAGACATCAAAACCTCTGGGCAAAATGAGAGGTTACCATTTCCTATGATAATTATGCGGATTTTGCGACTTCGTGAGGTGGATGTTCGGTGTACATCATATGAGCACAGTTTAGGTCGGATCAATGAAAGGACGTTTGTAAAGTCCTCGGTGCAGCTTCGTACGCCGTCTCAACGTGCTTCTACCCCTCCTGCAGCTCCACCTCCTGCTACTGCTACTTCTTCCCGTCCTTCTATCGACATTTCTGAGGAAGATGTTTCTGTTTCATCGGTGTATCGCGAGCAGCAACGTTTATCTGAGGAGCTACAAAAGTTGTCTGCAGAACAAGCTGTGATTCGTAAGGATGTGAGCAAGATGAAGCGCTTGTTGAATATGATTTTTGACATATTGGGATGTTGTCGGGCAGATTTACCTCCAGGAGATGATTCTGACTAGGGGTTATCGAGCTTCTTCTTTTGTCGTTTTGGCGCTTTCTGACAAAAAGGGGGAGATGGATGGGATGGTCTTAATGATGATGATGATGCATTGGTGCATTCCTGATGTTTAGTTAGTTAAGATGTTTAATGCATTCCTGATGTTTAGTTAGTTAAGATGTTTAATTATGAACTATGATGCTTTAGGTGTCTGACTTAGTGCTTTCGGTTAGTTTGACTATGAACTATGAAGTGTGAACTTTAGTTGATTGTTTGATCTTCTTGATACTTGAATCTTGATTATGTTTTGAGAATGTTTTTGCAGGAATAATTCAAGACTTCAAGACTCCATGTCTAAGTCATAGAGTTTGTATTAAGGTTGTAAAAGTGTAAATTTTGTTTATTGGATTGATCATGCAGGAGATTATCGTTTGGTGATTGCGATGATCTTCTTTTTATGACTTATTGGTTGTATACAAACTTTGTGTTATATTTTGTCACGAAATCGCCAAAGGGGGAGATTGTTAAGGATTTTATAGGTTGGCGAATTTCGTAAAGTTGTTTGGAGTCTTGAAGAGTTGATCGCAGAAGTTTTTGAGAAAAGATTCAAATTGGAGGACAAAGACTCATTCGGAAAGATCGACACCTAAGGTATGAAGAAAAGATCATTTGTGGTGAAGATACATAATTAGAATAAGTTCAGAAGGCTTAGATTGTTTTTAAACAACTTTTCTGAACTTTCTTGTGTTCTGGGACCGGTCTCTGAAATGGAGAGACCGGTTCCCCCAAGGTCCTCACTGCGTAAACCTTGATGCAACCGGTCCCCTGTGATGAGAGACCGGTTCCCGAACCTTGGTGGTTCTGTCGCGCAGCGAGGGACCGGTCTCAAGTTTGAGAGACCGGTTCCCGAACGTGGGGTTTTTGGTCACGCAGGGAGGGACCGGTTCCTCACTTGAGAGACCGGTCTCTCACAGACCGGTCTCCTCGACAGGACCGGTCTCTGAGGACGACACAGGTTTTTGAAATCGACTTTTTGCAATCCTAGTCTACTTCTAAGTCTTCTAAACATATAAATAAGCTATGTGGGTCATCTAAAATTAAGGCTTTGAATATTTTACCAATTCCAAACCCTAGAAACTTGTTTTCTTCCCGTTTCAATGCTTCGATTTACATGATGAGTTTCTAGCAATCAACATCGGCTTGATTCTTCGTTTTTACTCGATACTTCTTACGAGAATCAAGTAGATGATTGATTAAAGGTGAACCCTCATAGCTTATGGTTTTCAAAAGTTAAATCACCACAAATCTTCAATTCTACAAGCTCCGGAAGGAGGTTCGGCGCGTGGATCTCGCGTGAAGCCGAGGATTCGGTGGACGCTTCGAGGAGTTGAGGCGTTGACGCTGCGAGGAGTTGCAGCAAGGTCGATTGGTGGATTCCTATCGATCGAGGACCGGCAAAGATCACCGTCAACAAGAAATCGGTAAATTGAGTCGTGGGTTTTTGTCGAAATCACTTGTACTCAAGTTTTCTTAGTGGATTTTCTTTGCGTAATCGGTCACGTGGGTTTTTCACTCCGAATTGGAGTTTTCCCACGTTAAATTCTCGGTGTGCTGTTTTAATTTTCGCTATTTTGTTTGTTTGCATCGAGATTTTTCGAGTTTGCCGGATTTACACCTATTCACCCCCCTCTAGGTGTTACTTACCTTTTAGATCCTCGGGATCCATATCTTACACAATGAAAGGACGTTTGTAAAGTCCTCGGTGCAGCTTCGTACGCCGTCTCAACGTGCTTCTTCCCCTCCTGCAGCTCCACCTCCTGCTACTGCTACTTCTTCCCGTCCTTCTATGGACATTTCTGAGGAAGATATTTCCGTTTCATCGGTGTATCGCGAGCAGCAACGTCTATCTGAGGAGTTTCAGAAGTTGTCTGCAGAACAAGCTGCGATTCGTAAGGATGTGAGCAAGATGAAGCGCCTGTTGAATATAATTTTTGACAAATTGGGATGTTGTCGGGCAGATTTACCTCCAGGAGATGATTCTGACTAGGAGTTACCGAGCTTCTCCTTTTGTCGTTTTGGCGCTTTCTGACAAAAAGGGGGAGAGATGGATGGATGGTCTCTATGATGATGATGATGCATTTAGCTTAGGGCTTTGCTTAGTTAAGATGAAGATGAACTTTGTTTTAATGCTTTAGGTGTTTGACTTAGTACTTTCGTTTAGTTTGACTATGAACTATGAAGTGTGAACTTTAGTTGATTGTTTGATCTTCTTGATAATTGAATCTTGATTATGTTTTGAGAATGTTTTTGCAGGAATAATTCAAGACTTCAAGACTCCATGTCTAAGTCATAGAGTTTGTATTAAGGATGTAAAAGTGTAAATTTTGTTTATTGGATTGATCATGCAGGAGATTATCGTTTGGTGATTGCGATGATCTTCTTTTTATGACTTATTGGTTGTATATGAGCTTTATAGTATATTTTGTCACGAAATCGCCAAAGGGGGAGATTGTTAAGGATTTTATAAATTGGCGAATTTCGTAAAGTTGTTTGGTGTCTTGAAGAGTTGATCGCAGAAGTTTTTGAGAAAAGATTCAAATTGGAGGACGAAGACTCATTCGGAAAGATCGACACCTAAGGTATGAAGAAAAGATCATTTGTGGTGAAGATACATAATTAGAATAAGTTCAGAAGGCTTAGATTGCTTTAAAACAACTTTTCTGAACTTTCATGTGTTCTGGGACCGGTCTCTGAGATGGAGAGACCAGTTCCCCTAAGGTCCTCACTGCGTAAACCATGATGCAACCGGTCCCCTGTGATGAGAGACCGGTTCCCGAACCTTGGTGATTCTGTCGCGCAGCGAGGGACCGGTCTCAAGTTTGAGAGACCGGTTCCCGAACGTTGGGTTTTTGGTCACGCAGAGAGGGACCGGTTCCTCACTTGAGAGACCGGTCTCTCACAGACCGGTCTCCTCGAGAGGACCGGTCTCTGAGGACGACACAGGTTTTTGAAAACGACTTTTTGCAATCCTAGTCTACTTCTAAGTCTTCTAAACATATAAATAAGCTATGGGGGTCATCTAAAATTAAGGCTTTGAATATTTTACCAATTCTAAACCCTAGAAACTTGTTTCTCCCCGTTTCAATGCTTAGATTTACATGATGAGTTTCTAGCAATCAACATCGGCTTGATTCTTCGTTTTTACTCGATACTTCTTACGAGAATCAAGTAGATGGTTGATTAAAGGTGAACCCTCATAGCTTATGGTTTTCAAAAGTTAAATCACCACAAATCTTCAATTCTACAAGCTCCGGAAGGAGGTTCGGCGCGTGGATCTCGCATGAAGCCGAGGATTCGGTGGATGCTTCGAGGAGTTGAGGCGTTGACGCTGCGAGGAGTTGCAGCAAGGTCGATGGGTGGATTCCTATCGATCGAGGACTAGCAAAGATCACCGTCAACGAGAAATCGGTAAATTGAGTCGTGTGTTTTTGTCGAAATCACTTGTACTCAAGTTTTCTTAGTGGATTTTCTTTGCGTGATCGGTCCCGTGGATTTTTCACTCCGAATTGGAGTTTTCCCACGTTAAATTCTCGGTGTGCTGTTTTTAATTTCCGCTACTTTGTTTTAATTGCATCGAGACTTTCGAGTTTGCCGGATTTACACCTATTCATCCCCCTCTAGGTGTTACTTACCTTTTAGATCCTCGGGATCCATATCTTACATCGGGTAGTTCTTCTCATATTCCTTTAGTTGGCGAGAAGCATACGCGATCACCTTGCCATCCTGTATCAATACACAGCCCAATCCATTAAGTGAAGCATCACTATAAACCACATACCCTGCTCCAGCTACTGGTAGGGTCAAGATCGGGGCGGTCGTCAATCTCTGCTTCAACTCTTGGAAGCTTCGCTCGCACGCGTCATTCCAAATGAACTTGACTCCTTTGTGCGTGAGCCTCGTAAGGGGAGTAGACAGTTTAGCAAACCCCTCTACAAATCTCCGGTAGTAACCGGCCAATCCAAGGAAGCTACGTATCTCCGTGACACTCGTCGGTATCGGCCAATCCTTGATTGCTTCAATCTTCTTGGGATCCACGGCTATACCCGATCCCGAAATCAAGTGTCCAAGGAAAGCTACCTCTCGAAGCCAAAATTCACATTTCTTCAACTTGGCATAAAGCTCCTTTTCCCGAAGTACTTGGAGTACAATCCTCAAATGCTCCTCGTGATCTGCATCACTTCGAGAGTAGACCAAAATATCGTCGATGAACACCACGACGAACCTATCCAGGTAAGGCTTAAAGACACGGTTCATCAGATCCATAAAAGCTGCCGAGACATTAGTAAGCCGAAACGGCATAACTGTGAACTCGTAATGTCCATACCGTGTTCTAAAAGCCGTCTTCGATACATTCTCGGGCTTGATCTTCAACTGGTGGTATCCCGACTGCAAGTCAATCTTGGAATACACACATGATCCCTGAAGCTGATCAAACAAGTCGTCGATCCTCGGCAATGGATACTTGTTCTTGATCGTGACTTTATTAAGTTCACGATAATCCACGCAAAGGCGAAGTGATCCGTCCTTCTTCTTGACGAACAAAACTGGTGCTCCCCAAGGTGAAACACTCGGTCGAATGAAGTCTTTGTCCAACAAATCCTGCAGCTGTGCCCTCAGCTCCCTCAGCTCTGCCGGTGCCATCCTATAGGGTGCCTTTGAGATTGGGGTAGTCCCAGGGACGAGATCTACTACAAACTCAATCTCCCTATCAGGAGGCATACCCGGTAGCTCAGCTGGAAACACATCCCGAAACTCTCGCACCACAGGAATATCCTCGATCCTAGGGGTGTCATCCTCGCCCCTCAACACGACACTAGCCAAATAGGCTACACAGCCTCTGCTGATCAGCTCCCTAGCTCGAGACGAGCTGATCGTCATCGCAAACAGCGAACTCCGGCATCCACTAAATACCACCTCAGTCTGCCCAGGTTCTCTAAAAGTAACCGTGCGATTCTTGCAATCAATCGTGGCATAATACTTGGTCAACCAATCCATGCCCAAGACCACATCAAAATCCCCCAGCTTGCGCAAAGCTAGCAAATCTATAGGCATGACCTAATCTCCTACCCGAATAGGGCAACTGGGGCTATACTCTCTAATGTCCAAGATGTGGTCGGGTACAACAACATGTCCCGTATGCAACAAAGAAACCAAAGGGATGCCATGCAACTCGGCAAACAGCCGATCTATAAATGAATGCGATGCACCGGTATCGAATAAAGCACGAACTCTAATGCCATCGAGTAAAATAATACTTGCAACCACATCCTCGGCTGCTGCCGCCTCCTCGGTCTGAGCGGCGTACATGCGCCCACTCGGGGCCTGTCGAGATCCCTCGCTCTGGCGCTGGGCGGGTGGCCGCCCAGGCTGGTACTGTGTCGACGGAGTCCCGTGGCTGACGGCTGGTAGAGCCGGTGCCGATGCATTCGACGGTGCCGGTGAAGAACCTCTCGGGCACTCGGTACGGACGTGGCCCTCCTGGCCACACTAGAAGCACCTGCCCGCTCGCTGTAGACACTGCGGTGGGTAATAGGGACCAACGCAGATCACGCACGGGGAAGGCCGGCGCCGATCGGATCCTCCTCGCTGTGCTGTTGAGCCGCGTCCACGGTGCTGGCTCCTCGGATGCTTCGGCGGCCTCCTAGAGTGCGCCTGGCTCGCACCCTCAGCCGTAGGCCTCTTGGCCTTACCCTTGTCCCTAGCCTCTCGCTACTCCTGGACCTCTGTCGCGCCGCTCTCCACGATGAGCGCGCGATCCACCACCTCCCGGTAGGTTTGGAGGTTAGAGGATTGCATAAACCGGAAAATCGACGGTCGCAACCCTCACTCGAAGATGCGGGCTTTGTCCTCGTCGTACCGCACGACGAAGGGCATGCAATGCAGAAGCCGAGAAAACTCCCTCTCATACTCGGCTACGGTCCTGTCACCCTGGCGCAAGCTGCGCAAATCCTGCTCCATCTTCCTCTTGACGCTAGTCGGGAAGTAGTGCGCCAGAAGAAGCTCCTTGAACCTCGTCCAAGTAATAGCTGACAAGTCTGTGCGGGGGTTCTCCTAGAGATCCAACCACCAGCGGTAGGCCACGCCGTCCAAATGGTGAGTGGCGAGCCAAACTCTGTCCCTCTCCTCTACGAAGGTGTCGCGGAAGAGCTTCTCCATATGCATCAACCACTTCTCCACGATCCAGTGATCGACCTTCTCGCCATCGAAGACTCGGGGATTGCACCTCCTGAACTCATTGAGGCGCTCCATCAGTCTGTCCCGCTCCGCCCCCTCAACCAATGCAGGAAACGCTGCTCCAACCGGGGGCCTCTGCACAGATGGGGCTACCAAAACCTCCTCTGGGGGTGCGGCCGCAGGCGCCGCACGCGAAGAACTGGGCGCGGGGGACGGCGCTCTTGGTGCAACGTCCACAACTGGTGCTGGCGGTGTAGGGGCCTGAGTCTCCCTGGAAGCTGCCGCCTGCTGCAATAGTAGGTCCTCTAGACGCTTCATCCGCGCCTCCTGTCGGCGCGCCGCCTTGGTCTGCTGTCGGGCCGCCTCTGCCTGCTGAGTGACCAAATCAGTGAGGGCCGCAGGCTGGCCCCTGAACTCACGGACCTCGCTGGATCCGGAGGTAGCGGAGGTCTCGACCTCCTCGAAGTTTGCCGCATTGTCCGCCCCGGCAGATTGGGAGCGAGTAATCAGCATCGTCACTACAACATTATAAGGCGTAAGTTAGTAAAACCCACGCTATCGCATCCCCGCTCAAAATAGACAAACCCCAAATCATGCGAAAGTAAAGAAGTGTTCTTCACTACTAACTCCCGATGTTACGTTGTCGGCCGCCAACGTAATCCTCCGCGAAGTTAGAAGCCAAACACTCCAATCAACTCTAACTTTTTAGAGTTATCATAATACCCAATCATGATACTTTCGCTCACAAGTCGAATAGACCTCGTCTCTCTCGAGCCTATTTCCTATAGTCCAACCGGCCTAAGGTTTGCTAGATCCCCTAAGACTCAACCCTAGGCTCTGATACCAAATTAATCTGTCACGCCCCGGGACCCAGCGGAAGCCCGCCCGGCACGTGTCCAGACCCGCCATATGTCTAAAACATATAAGGCGTCTAAAAACAACAATAATAAAAGCGATAGTAAAAGACATCTAGGAGTATCAGAGCATAATGAAAGTCTAAATGCTACAATAAAGGATAAGGATAAAACTGTAAATCCACTAAATAAGACATAAAGTAATACAAGGAAATTCCAGGTATAAGTGCTATAGGTAGATACATAGGTGGTCTCTATACATGGATTCAAAAACCTCTCACTCTCTCAACTACAAAAAGAAAGAGTAAACCACCTAGGCAAAGTACCGCTCCTCGCTAGCTAGCTAAGCAATCCCCTTGCTGCGATCCTGTGCCTCCGCCGGTGCCGAAGGCTCTGAAAAGTAAACCATAAAACAGGGGCGTGAGAACTATTAAAAATAGTTCCCAGTGGGCAATTACTGACTTCAGTGAATGCACCATGAGGCCGAAAGCTACAAAGATGTCAGTGAACTATGCATGAAGTAAAAGTCTCCAACTATCATAATGTCCACAATGCGAAATAGTAAAGTTCCGTTGTTTACTATTCTAGTCAATGTCCAAGTAATACTCTAAGTCATTATCTGTCCACGTGTCGTAATGAATACTCAAAGTCAAATCTGAAGAGACCCACCCGAAGGCTGTCTATGGCCCTGAGACCCACCCGTAGGCTGTCTGGCCGGTGCCGAGCCTAATGGCCCCATGGTAGTCATCATCCCCACCCTAGGAATGAGCCTGTCCCATGGCAATCCACTTCGGCGCCCAATCCCGCACGGCGAATATAAATCGCGATGGCCATCTCCGGAGTGCCGGCTTGTAGGGAGCGACCCTTACAAGCATGTGCGAATGAGCACAATGGCAAGTAGTCACACAATCTGTCACAAGTACCAAGTCCTCATGTCTAATAACATGAAATGTGTCAAGTATCTCAATGGCCTATCCCTATGTCATCATGTCTCTAACATGGAATATAGCAGATATGTAGTGGCCTATCAACATGTCTCTACGTTGCAGTTTCATAGTTTACTAGTTTCAAGTGCCCCTTTATGACACTCTTGTTCTCTATGACAAACCATGGTAACTATATTCCGAAGTACATATTCCAAGTCATAATCCTCATAAGGGATGTATTTTTCACTTGCAAAATAAACACTTTTCCCGTATGCATGCATTCTACTCATATAGCTTTACTATATAGTGAAATTTTCATAATACACAAGGCATGCATTTTAAGTGCTCTAAAATTTATATAAATTTCATTTAGCATAGAAATGAACTTAAAAATATTTTACAACAAATAGAAAGAGCATAGGGGCCATTTCGCCCCATTTCCACGAAGCCAAACCCACCAAAATCGACTTCTTCGTTTCGCCGAACGAAGGTATCCACAAGCTTCCTAGTACCCTAGAAACATCAAAAATAGGGTCACCCAAACTAAACGAAGAGCAAATAGCTCAATCATTAACCAACTCAAGCTAGGGTTGGGAGGAACTCACCTCAAGTGAAAAACCTTCTCTAAATCCTCAAATAGAAGGTAGGGGTCTTCCAATCTAACTTATATAAAGGTTCCAAACCCATCAAAAGAGATCAGGAAGCCTCAAATCTAAAAACCCCCAAAATAAATCCTAAATCCCAAAATCTAGGGTTTCATCTAGCAAAACCTAGGAAACAAGTATCAAATGGGGATTATAAGCTACCAACCTCAAGAGAAGCTCCAATCCAAGCTCAAAACCAAGTAGGGTTGAAGTTTGATCCTCCACAAAGCTCCAGCCGCAAGTTCAAAGCCACCAAAGGTGAGAAATGATGAAGAAGATGGTGCTCCAAGGCCTCCAAGCAAGCTCCTTCTCCTCTTCTTCTCCTTCTTCTCCTTCCCTTTCTCTCTCTAGAAGTGTAGGAAGAGTGTGAGGGAGAGAAAATAAGAGTGAGAGGGGAGGAGAGGCTGCCTATGGCCTCTAAGGTAACAAAATCCACTTAGGCCCCTCAAAAACTCAAATTTACATCAGCCCGGTCTGAGCAGTTTTCGCCCAGAGGGACCGGTCTCCCCGACCTGGGACCGGTCTCTCAGCCTGCCCCCGACAATCCAACGTTTGGGAACCGGTCTCTCCCTGCGCGGGACCGGTCTCTCCCCGCGCAGACGCGCTCGGGGACCGGTCTCGACTGCCAGGAACCGGTTGCCTCGCCGGCTGCGCAGCACTGTTCACTGGGGGACCGGTCTCTCCCATCAGGGACCGGTCCCCGAGAGTAAAAACTCTCAGGACTCTGCCAAAACTTTCGAGATCGAACTTTTAGGCCGGTATACCATCGACGGCCCTCCACCAAGTGTGGAAATGTTTGGAATACACATCGAACACTCGAACGTCGCAATTTGTAAAGGTCCAGTGTGCTACAAGTTTGTAGCACTGAACTTCAGAACAGTTGGCAATGCAAATTTTGGATTCTTAATTTCTGATTTTAAGGGCTCTATCTTACGATTTTGACAGTGCGATGTATGAGATGTACTTATACACCAGGATTAATCTCTTTTGTTCTTTTGAACCATAAAATGTAGGATATTGAAATGATTATCTAATACTAAAAAATTTATTTGTTTAAGTTTCAGACGCATCTAGCGCTCGTAATATTCATCCACAACCTCATTACCCTGCAGGTAAAAATTAAACTTATATTAATTGGTTTTCATATTAAAAAATTATTTGACTAATCTTTTATTAACTTTAGTATTGTTTAATTTGTAGGTTCAACATCTTAATTGCCGAGCTCACTACGACTGGATCTGATATGATATTATTAGCTTTTGTTTTCATTTCTCCTTCTCTTGGGTTGAAAAGCTAGAAATTATTGGTATTGTGATTTAGTGACTAAATACTCGTTTAAAGATATATGGATAATACCTTGAGACATTTTGGTATTAATTAGTGTAACTACAAAACTTCTTTTATATGCTTTCTTTGTTAATGCAAATCAAGGCGAATAAAATTAAAGGTATGCTTAATGATAATGTAATGCACTGGATCTTGCAAATCGCAAGATTCGAGTGTTTGATCTGTGTCTTGAGCTTTTTCACAGTTTTTGTAGGGTCGTTGATAGTGTTCCGACCCCTGGCACGCACCCCGAGGACGTTGGTTTGAAACTTGGCACCAAAATTCCAAAATTGGAATTCTTGGTCAGTTCTCGGGTAGCCTGCAGCAGGGCTTGTACCGGAACAAGGATGGTCTTGTACCGGTACAAGGTTGATGGTTGTACCGGTACAGAGCCGCAGACCCAGCCACCCGAGCCTCGGGTTTGCATTTTCGTGGGCCTTGTACCGGTACAAGGGCCCGTGTACCGGTACAAGGGGGCAGTTTTTGGGCAGATTGTTCTGCAGGGGTGTTTTTGCTATTGTAGCAATACTATAACAGCACCCACGCCCCTAGGGCTCTTCTTTGAGCTTGCCACTGTAGGGAGTAAGGTAAGGGGAGCTTCTCTTTGCTTCTCTTTGGTTTTAATCTCCCTCTAGCCTAGATTTTGGTGGATTAATCCCTCTCTTTCTCCTCTTTTGTGCTTTTCCTCCATGGATGAAGTTGGAGCTTGGTTTTGGGAGCTTGAGTGAGGGAAAATCCTTGAAGTTTGGAGACTTTGAGCTTGGATTGAGGCTACTTGGGGGTAAGTAGTATGTTACTCTCCTCTAGATTTGGTTTTGATAGTTTCTTTGAAGTTGCAACCCTAGATTTTGCATTTTAGGGTTGTTTTTGGGGATTTTCGTTTGAGGGCTTTTGTACCAAATTGATGGTTTAGAACCTTTGTTTAGGTTAGATTGGAAGGACTCTAGCTCCCATTTGGAGATTGAGAGAGCTTCCTTCGCAATCGGTGAGTTTTCTCCAACCCTAGCCCAAGATGCTTAAAGATTGAACTTAGCGTCGTTCGTTTCGACTAGATGACACTTGTTCTCATACCTTTAGGGTACTAGGAGTGTGGTGGACGCCTTCGTCGTGGCAAACGAAAGCTTTCGTTGACGACGGTGGGTTTGGCTTCTTTGAAATGGGAGGAAATTCCTCCTATGCGGTTAAATGCTTTCATTTACCATAAGTTCATGTATATTCATGTTTAGTAGCATTTATGAGAGTTTTTGAATGCTTAGAACTCATATGTTATGCATCAAGAAAATTTACTCTATATAGTAGAGAGAGACAATGTGCTTTGTTAATATGCATGCGGCGAACATTCTATGAGATGGTAAGAAATCAAGTTTCTTGCTTCGATTTTGACTAAAATTATAAGTGCTTGAACTTAGTATCCATGTTGGGACAAAATAAGCCATAGTGTCATAAAGAGGCACTTGGCCGAGAGAATTATTAAACTGCAATATAGAGGCTTGATAATAGGTCACGTTGACATCAACTATATTCCATATTTAAGATATGATGAAATAGTGACTTGGCCACGATGACATTTATTATATTCCATGTTTGAGACATGACGACCTAGAGATAGGCCTATGAGATTAGTGACATATTCCATGTTATTAGACATGAGGACTTGGTACTTTTGACAGATCGTTTGACTACTTGCCATTGTGCTCATTCGCACATGCTTGTGAGGGTCGCTCCCTATAAGCCGGCACTCCGGAGATGGCCATCGCGATTTATATTCGCCGTGCGGGATTGGGCGCCGAAGTGGATTGCCGTGGGCCAGGCTCATTCCTAGGGTGGGGATGATGACTACCACGGGGCCATTAGGCTCGGCACCGGCCAGACAGCCTACGGGTGGGTCTCAGGGCCATAGACAGCCTTCGGGTGGGTCTCTTCAGATTTGACTTTGAGTATTCATTATGACTTGTGAACAGATGATGACTTAGGGTACTACTTGGACATTGACTAGAATAGTAAACTACGGAACTTTACTATTTCGCGCTGTGAACATTGTGATAGTTGGAGACTTTCACTTCATGCATAGTTGTTTTCATACTTATGCTATTTATGCTAAGTAGAGACTGTATGTTGTAGTAAGTTACAATTTTACTTACCTTTCACTTTTCTACTTTTATAATCACTGACATCTTTTGTAGCTTTGGGCCTCGTGGTGCATTCACTGAAGTCAGTAATTGCCCACTGGGAACTATTTTTAATAGTTCTCACGCCCCTATTTTATGGTTTACTTTTCAGAGCCTTCAGCACCGGCGGAGGCACGGGATCGCGGCAAGGGGATCGCTTAGCTAGCTAGCGAGGAGCGGTACTTTGCCTAGGTGGTTTACTCTTTCTTTTTGTAGTTGAGAGAGTGTGAGGTTTTTGTATCCATGTATAGAGACCACCTATGTATCTACCTATAGCACTTGTATCTGGGATTTCCTTGTATCACTTTATGTTTTATTTAGTGGATTTACAGTTTTATCCTTATCTTTTGTGGTAGCATTTAGACATTTATTATGCTCTGATATTCCTAGATGTTTTTTATTATCGCTTTTATTATTATTGTTTTTAGACGCCTTATATGTTTTAGACGTATGGCGGGTCTGGACACGCGCCGGGTAGGCTTCCGCTGAGCCCCGGGGCGTGACAGATAATCATCGTGGAGTGGTCACTACAACAGAATTAGGTTATAGGGACACATGTTTGGGACACTTTTGAGTAAGTGTCCCATTTATGGTAAAACTTAAAACCACATCTACTAATGCTTAAATATAAAGCCCAATCCAACCAAAAATAAAAGATTACTCTACTCAACCCACCACACCCAGTCCATTTGGCCTGATTACAAACAGAAAAGAAAAAAAAAAGAAAATTCAATTTTCATCTTTTCTTCTCTCTTCACTCAATCCACTGAAATTCTAGACGAAGAGCCTTTACTGTCGTCCTCCTCCGCCACCGCAGTCAACGAGATAGAGTTTCGGAGGTTGCTAAATGCTTAAATAAGTGTTGATAAATTAGTAGCACTTTTTTAGGTTATAGCGACACTCTTTAACTGTCACTATATACCTAGCGACCCCACATATAGCAGCACTTTTTAAAAGTGTCGGTAATTTTAGCTAGCAGCACTTTTTTGACATTTACCTATATTTAAAAGTGTCGCTATAGACCGTTTTTGTTGTAGTGGGTATTATATTTTAAAAAGTGTGATGCATCAAAAAAAATTTGGATATTTAAAGAAAATGGGATAGTTATAAAGTGTCGCTGAAATTAAAAAAGGTGTTGCTAGAATATTATTTTGCATTACTTTTATGTGCTGCTAAAAGCTTAAATAAGTGTCGGTATATTAGTGGCACTCTTTTTAGGTTATACCGACACTCTTAAAAAGTGTCACTATATACCTAGCGACACCACATATAGCAACACTTTTTAAAAGTGTCGGTAATTTAGCCATTAGCACTTTTTTTGACCCATACCGACATTTAAAAGTGTCGCTATATCCCGTTTTTGTTGTAGTGCTAAAAAATAATATTCGAAGTTTTTCCTTAAAATAACTTATGAGTACAAAGAAAATTATACTCGTGATAGTATAAAAATAGTCAATCTCTCTCTATAAATATATTATAAAATAACTTAACTTTACATTTAGAATGTTCTGAAATATTCAAAAAGGGACACAATATTTTAGATTTTAAATGCTAATTAGTTACAATTTCTGACTCAAATTATGAGACATATGATATTTTTAATTCTCAACTCTTATTACTGCTATAAATATAATTCTTCTTATAGTTTTTTTTTATTTAAATGCTTCTTAAATTTTTACTGTAGTAGCTGTTGTTTCAACTTAAATTTTT
This sequence comes from Ananas comosus, assembly GCF_001540865.1. Classification (NCBI taxonomy): domain Eukaryota; kingdom Viridiplantae; phylum Streptophyta; class Magnoliopsida; order Poales; family Bromeliaceae; genus Ananas; species Ananas comosus. Next base: position 5,756,450 of record NC_033641.1, read on the forward strand.
TTATCTGTATTTTTTTATTCTTCGACTTTTTTTTCTTATTTTTTATTTTAAGATCTATATCATGAAATAGAATTTAAATTATTAACTTTGTAAGTCATGTATGTTTAATTAAGTTTTGATTTAAAAAATATTTATCATCTAATATAAGTTGTGGTGCATAAAATGTTAATATATATCATGTGAATGTAAGAATTTTTTCTTTTCCAATCAATTTTAATAAAGTAAAGACATCTTCGCCTTTTCGGCAATTTAAAATACGTTCCCCACTTTTAACTTTTTAGTTAACAAAGTTATTTATAGAACAGTTTCCAAAACTATTAAAATTAATTAATTTTTAAATAAAATTGTTAAAAATAATATAACTATTCAAAAATTAAGGAAATATTAATATAAAAGTTATTTTTGTAATGTACATAACATTATTTTATAATATTTTTATTTAGTTATAATTTTTTAATCTTAAAATTTTAATAATTATATATTTTTATTGACTACCCGCTGCGGAGTACGGACCTGCACTAGTATAGAATTATTCTTTAGTTAAAAAAAAAACAAAATTACCAAATAAGTTCTTAACTTAGTAAATTACTAGATTAATATAATATAATAGCATAATCTAGTTTAATTGTATTGGTGGGCCAATAGAAAAGCATTATTTTCCATTGGGTTAATTGCAATAAAACGAGAAACTATTTGTTAAACTTTGATAAAAATGTACAGAAATTTTCAAAAGTTATGGCTACAAAATTTTCAATTTGTTTGATTTGAACAAATCATCAAAACTTTGACTTCCAAATTGAAGTTAATTACTAGTTTTAATGAATTATAGTTGCGAGAATTATATAAAATATACTAAACAAACCTATAATTAAGAATAAATGGCGGATTCAAATTTTGAAATCAAAGACTCAAATAAAATAAATTGAAAAATTATAAAGCAAAGTAAAATTTTTAAAAGATTGAATAAGTAATGCAAAACGTATGGTTAACAGTTGGGATTATTTCTGGACGTTTTTACTTTAGAAACTACTAACTTGTAATACTAGTGAGGGAGGAAGCTAATGCTTAATCTGCGCCAACATGTGCCGGGCGTCTCTGCTGCTGGGCCTCTCATTCGGATCATCGTACGTGCAGAAGCAAGCAATCTTCAGAACCAACAGCATCTGCTCCTCAAACCCCTTCCCCACCAGCTTCCGGTCGATCGCAGCCGTCGGATTCTCCGACTGCAGCGCAGCCCGGACCCATCCGATGACCCACATCTCGTCAGTCTGCTGAAAGAACTCGTCCGACGGGAACCTCCCGGTGACCAGGGCCGCCAGGATGACCCCGAACGAGTAGACATCGCTCTTTTCTGTGTACGACAGCGTCTGGTAGTACTCCGGCGCGATGTACCCCAGAGTCCCGGCCACGTTGTTTGAATTCATCGGCCCGCTGATCGCGTCGCCGGGGACGAGCTTCGCGAGCCCGAAGTCGGCGATCCGGGGTTTGAGATCTCCGTCGAGGAGAATATTCCCTGGCTTCAGGTCGCGGTGGATCACCTTCGGACGGTGCACGGTGTGCAGGTACTCGAGCCCCGCGGCGACGCCGAGGGCGATCTTGAGCCGGCAGGGCCAGTCCAGCAGCGGAGAGCCGCGTTTCATCACGTCGTGCAACGAGCCGTGCGGCATGTACTCGTAGACGAGGTAGTGGCAGCGCGGCTGCGGGAGGTGGGCCAGAAGGCGGAGGAGGTTAGGGTGGCGCATGCGGCCGACCGTCATGATCTCCGACCGAATCTGGCGCGTGCGGTGGTGGAGCATTTTGCTGTCATCCCGGCACAGCTGCGCGGCGTTGGCGGGCGGCTGGACGATCTTCTTGATGGCGACGGGAACGGCGCGGTCGCGATAGAGGAGCACGGCCTTGTAGACCTCGCCGCAGCCGCCGCGGCCGATCACCTCGAGAGGGCACGGGAGGTGGCTGCGCGAAAGGAGGTCGATGAGGGAGATGTTCTCGGGGTCGAGGAGCATCGGGGTGAAGATCGTGGCCGTGTTGTTGCCCGGCTCCTCAGGGCGGCAGATCGCGCTCCTGATTCTGGTGCAGCAGGAGACGGACAGCAGCCGGAGGACGAAGGCGACGATTCCGAGCGCAAAGCCGACGGCGAAGGAGACGGAGGCACCGACCCAGAGAGGGTGGGCAAGGAAGCGGCCTAGTGACGAGGGTGGGATGTGGGCGAGTAAGAGGCGTCTGGGCGTGAGGATAGGTGTCGCGGAGGAAGAGATGGTGGTGGTGAATTTGGATTTTGTACCGTCAGCAGAACTTATTATTAGAGAGACGAGGAGGACGAGGACGATATACTCCATGGATGGGGCCTGGGGAATTATTAAGGGAATGAATATTAGTAGTTCAAGGGCACCAGGCCTTCGGTATACACTAGAGCGAAATGAAGTTCACAATTAATTAAGCAAAACTGTTTGCATTAATTTCCAGGGTCCGGTGGACTCTTGACCTAATGTAAACATTACTTATTTGGATATCGAAATAAGTTATTCAATAATAATTTATTTGAAATAAATTTTTTTATATAAAATTAAAAATTAGGAGTTTAAGTTTTACTCCTTGATAAACTTTAACTTCGATAATTCAAGAGAATAATATAGTTCATGAACATGACGACTTATTTTAAGAATTTAGAAAAAAAAAATATAACATGAAGACTTAATATAATATTTTATTCTGGACATTTCACCGTACTTATTCCTAACTAGCTTTTAGTCATGTATAAATTATTCCAATAGCTAGCCAAAATAAAAAAACCTGAAACTTCCCTTACCTTTACTATACAGGTGAGTAAAGAAAAATTAATAGATGAAAGTACAAAATAAAAACATGGCAAATTCGTGGTTCATTAATTAGCTAGAGGAAATAAAAAATTATTTAAAGAGATGAGGGGCATGTAAAATAATCAACATTAATAAGTTTAATTATGTTACATCATATAAAAACCCTACTTTTTTGTGTTGAAAAGTAACTTTTATGTTTTGTATTATTTTTGGTAGATGGTTTACAAAGGGAACATTATTCTAATTAGTGATCAACCAAAATATTAACTGCATGCATGTTGTTTCAAGCGAAGCCGGTAGCCTATTACCTTTCTCTCAAAAAAAAAAAAAAAAAGTTGGACCACTATTCTTCAACCTTTCTGCCTAGGAGTGTTGTTTCCTACCCTAAGAAGCGTTGTTTGGATGGACTAATTGCATTCCTAGTTCCAATCTTTATCTGATTTATTAATTTAATTTTTACTATTTAAACATTTTTAATTTGATTCTAGTAAGTTATTTCAATTGTTTTTGTCTTCAAATATTTTGTTACCCTAACATAGACAACCCGCATAGCAAAGTTTGGTATGACTGTGGCAAATACTAATTAATTGTTTGGGTCTAACGTTTTGGTTTTAATACATAAAAGTTAGTGAACTTCTTAACCACATAAAATTAGTCAAAACAAAATATAAGAAATGTGCGAAACTTAATTGCAAAAATAAAAAGAATAGAGACTAAACTGAAAAATTACGTAAAGATTGGAATCAATGACGCGATGAACCAATATTAATTGTTTGGAGCTATTTAACAGAACTGTGATAAAATTTTTGCCTTTTTCTTTTTGAGGAAATTTCGCTTGTCACACTTCTTTTCAGACTTACGTTAACTTATTCAAAGTCTCCGTAACAAATGATTCTTAGTGGAAAATCAGTATCCTACTTTGGCAAGCTACAAGATGCCTTTACATCTTGTTGAGCCAAAAACTAGATGCGAGATGATGCTGACCGGATCATGCCTTTTGTCACGCACCGAGACCTGCTACCAATTTGGTCCGGTTCGGGCGCGTCGAACAAACGCCGGACGGACAGCACCTCCCCTGTCCGCCCAAGGCTTTGCATCAACAAATCATGTACAAGAGTTGCCCAAGAAAACTCTGAAACATACATAATACAACGAGGAGCGCCACTAGTGCTAACGACAAGAGCAAGCCACAAGTAATTCATACAAGTGATAACAAAAGAGAGGTACTAACTATTACAACCATTCAACTTTAATACATTTGATTAACTTTACATATTTTCAAAACACAAACATAAAGTTTACAACTCATCTCACCCTATACATCATCTACTCTCAAGTACATAGGGTAGCTCTAATACAAAAGAGAAGTAAGCTATCAATACGAGCGCTAAGCCCTAATCATGATCCTCAGCTGGCGCACTCGCACTCGGCCCTGCAATAAAGTGGGGTGAGAACTACGAATAGTTCCCAGTGGGTTTGGCCGCCGACTTCGCCGATCTCCCCACTAGGTCTAAGCAGGCATAGAAAGACAACCAGATAGATAGATAGATAGCTATAAACGAAATAGCAACTACAACAAGTAAGTAGAAATGCAAATATCCTACTATGCCTCAATCGAATGCTATGAATGCATGCACTACATAGTATAAGGCTAGCTACTATGTCTACGGGGAGGATCCACTCACTCCCCCGACTCACAATCTACTCTCTACGAGGAGGATCCGCTCACTCACCCGACTCACAATCTACTCTCTACGGGGAGGATCCGCTCACTCACCCGACTCACACTCTAACTGTAGGTGAGGAACCGCTCACTCAAGGTGAGAATCTACTCACTCACCCAACTCACAATCCAATCATAGGTGAGGAACCGCTTTCTCAAGGTGAGAATCTACTCACTCACCCGACACTGTCTGCGGGGCCCAAAAAGGCTCACCCCTCGGGACCCAAAAAGGCTATCTCTATCGTGTGACAACTCCAGAGTGCACTGCTTGTGTGGAGCGACCACCCCAAGCTTGAACAGACATGTGAATATGATCAAATCCTCGACACTGAGGATACCCTGCCACTATAGACAACATCACTTGGGAACTAGTTCAACATGCAATAGTATTTCACCTACACTCTAGTTCATCATGCCACTCGTCAAGTTATCTACTTATCTAGATGCAACTCATTCTTTTGTGTTCAACACTAACTAGATGACACTCGTTCTTATTTAAGTGTTCCCAATCCACTACTTGAACATTATCACTAGGTTATCATTTACCTAGGTTTTAATCCATCATGTATCATCTCATGTAGGGTTTTACCTCATGCATACTAGATTCAAGTACGAAACCAATGAAGCTACTACTAGCATGCAAGAATAAACACAAACATCTAAACCCTATATGTATCATGCTCAATATGTAATATAATCGACAACAATAACTTAGACATAGGGAGCAATTCAACTGCTTCGGGATGGTCACCACCCACCTTCTATAGCATTCCGATTGCTCGTCGTCACTTGCAATCGGCATCCCGCGGCGCACGCCGCTCGGCTCGACCTAATCCACGCGCGACCACCGAACGACCTCCGATCCGCGATCCGAAAATTAAAGGTCTTCGGTTTCTTGCTACGACACTTGGAATCCAATCCTGCGATTTACGAACGCCGCCTCGGCCTTTCGGGTGGAAATGATGCCGAAATGCCCTTGGCTCGTCGATATCTCCGCACCAAATCGACGAATAGTCGAACCGTCACCGCCAACGTGTTTAGATACCTAGCAATTAGGTTTACAACCATCTAAATGAGATCAAAACCCTATATTTTCCAAAACCCCATTTTGGAGCCCTAGGTTTCAACAGCGCGAAAATCCGCGATTCTAGCTTGAGATTCAAGCATGGAACATCTACTAGGGACTCTAGAGTTCCAACTAAACAATTTCTAGAGTATAAAATCCATACCCTAAAGATATACCATTAAAGGGTTTTGGAGCTTACCTCCAAAGCTTCCTCCAAGCTTGAAGAAGAAGGAGAAGGTGATGCCTAGCCTTCTCCTAGCTTCAATCCTCACCAACTCATCCTCCTTTCCCACCTTGAAGAGAGAGAGAAAGAGTATTCTAGAGAGAGAGAGGGAGAGAGATCAAGGGTTGAGAGAATGAGAAAGAGAGGGCTTTCTCATCTCTTATCCCCTAACTCATGTAACAAGTGCACTAAGCCCCCTCAACTTTGCCATCATATGACAGCCCATTCTGGGGGGTACGGGGTCCGGACCCTGAAACTAGGGTCCGGACCCCGAGAGTTGGCAAACTCTGCAAAGTTGCAAACTGCAACTTCTCAGGTTTCTCGCAACTACGGGGTCCGGACCCTGCAGCTAGGGTCCGGACCCCGAGAGTGGAAAATATGCAAATTGCAGATTTTTGCAACACCAACTCTCCAAGGTCCTCCCCAATGCACTTTATGCGTTTTTAATGCATTCGGCCTTTCCGAAGCATACCAAATCGACGATAAGTCGATTCCAAACAAAGTTCAACTCTCGGATTTCGAGAATTCACTTCCTTACACCTTTGACCGGGTTAAAATCTCCCTCGAGATCAGGATCGACTTCTGAGTTGGCCTTCGAATGCGCCAGGATCAAATCAAGCGATTCGATTGAGGAGGGATTGGCTCAACTGGATTCTATCTCACTTCACTGATTAAAGCTGAAGACTCAAGAAAAGGGTATTCGACTGATTGAAAACTCAGTTGAATGAACCGAGTTGTTGTATTATGGGAAACTTGAGTTACAAGTAAAGTTAAGGTTACTCCTAAAAAAGGCCGTAAATGCTGGAAGAGTAGAGATTACAAGTAAACTACTCCTAGAAAAGCTATAAATGTTGAAATCAGAAGTATTGAAAATGCCTTGGTATTCTCGTTCGTAAGGAAAAAGACCCCTATTACAGACTTCGAAGTTACTATTTATAGTAATATCTTATCAGCCCACATTATTGGTCGGTTTTCCTAGTGGGGGTAGTGCTGTAGCCATGATCCCGTAAGTCACGCCACACTTCTCAACCACTCCCGCTTAAGGTCTCTCCACCTTCAGGCGCCTTGTTGTCGGCTCCTGGTGTACCAGGTGTCCCTATTTCTTTGGCTCGTACATAGGCCAGTCCGTCTATCTTGTGGTGCGCTAATTTTTGGCATCAACACTGCCCCTCTGATAGTCTTTCGAATGAACATTTGGATGACTATTGGTACCAAATCAACGGCCCAATGACAGCTGAGACCTGAGCATTAGTCTTGCTAGTCTTGGTCGACTTAAAGAAAACATATTTATATGGTTGTCGGCTCTTTACCATCTCAGCTACATACACTTCGGCTTTATCAGCCAATTCTTCACCTTCACTTGATTTGCTCGACTCTTCTTGAATCAACCGTTCTTCTATCAAGGATTTCTCCTTGCCTTTGCTCTAATTTTATTTTGGCTCCATTGTAGCCGATCATCCTCATTTTTCTTTTGAAATTGCTCATATTGGGCAACCGAACACCCAGATCAAATAGGTTAGGAAAATATTTATCTTCATCATAGTCCTTTATTTTAAAATGCAAACCATTAAACGCCATTTTGGCGAACTCAAATTCCGGCATCCTCACGAAACTCCGATTTCTGGTCGTTTTGAAACAGTTCAAGTACTTTGACAGTTTCACCCGACTTTTGTCTATATAAAGCTAAATTGGCCATTGATAATTTAGGTTCCGATCCATAAAACTGCTTATGAAACTTTCACTCTAACTCATCCCACTCTTGGATGGAGTTGGCGGGTAAGTTTGTGTACCATATAAATGTTGTCTTAGTTAATGACATATTAAACAAGAAAAATTTTAAGAATGGGTTAGCGGTCGTTTCTCTACACTGCGCCGTGAATCAAGCAACATGTTCTATAGTATTCTTAGTCTCTTTGCCTGAGAACTTGTCGAACTTCAACATCTTCCGGTTTGCCAGAGAGAGGTGCTCAACATCCATATTTGAGGGGTATGGAGATCTAAATACTGGCCACATAGCTGTCCTGGCTCTAACACCAAAGGTGTTTCTTATAGCCTCCTCAATTTGAGTATAAAGCTCATTGTTTACTACCGTCAGAATAGGTGCTTGAGCTTGATTCCCAACTTGTCCAGCTATAGTTTGAACATTTGATGCAACAGGAGTTTGAGGTTGTCCTCCATTAGGACCCTGCCTCCCAGCCCTCAAGCCTACATTTTGAGGAAGGTAGCTTGTCCTCCATTAGGGCCCTGCTCGCTAGCCCTTAAGCCTGTACTTTAAGGCAGAAATGCTGCCATAGGAGGTGGATGAGGAGGTAGCCCCAAGCTACCTCTGTTTGAGGTCCAGGGTGAACATTCATCGGCCGATAGGCCGCTTGAAATGATCGTTGCTGCGGCAACAACACTTGAGTCACCACCATTTGTAATGGCAAGTTTGCCTGAAAAGCATTTTGCCCCCTAGGCTGATTTAAAGCTGGGGGCCTTGAGTCCTCCAACTATTTGATCGCTTTGGGCTAAATTTGCCCAATCCAAGCTACACTCTCATTCGAGGCCGTGATTGCAACCAATATCGCATCTAAGCTAATTGTACTCTGCTGACTGTTTTGGTTAAAGTTTTGTAATATTCGTGCTATTTAAGCGAGAGTCTGAGCTAGGTTCGGCTCTTGAGGAACCGAACGACTGGAACTTTTGGCTAGTCGCGATTGAATTTCACTCAAATCCTTGACACCTGTAACTAGTTCATTCTCAGAAGATCTAGGAACAACTTTATTTCGAAAGTTAAGAGGGTTCTTATCAGTCATCATATCTGTAAAAAGACTATACCTGAAAGTCCCATTAGGCGTGCTAAAAATGTTGAGCCGAAAACTGGACGCGAGGCGATGCTAACCGGATCACGCCTTTGACCAGAGCAGAAGCTCCATCAAGATCTGGATCAGCTCCTAAATTGACCCTCAAATGCCCCACGATCAAATCAAACGACTCGGTTGAAGAAGGATTGGCTCAATCGCACTCTATCTCACTTCACTATTTAAAGTCGAAGGCTCGAGAAGAGGGTATTCGACTGATCGAAGATCAGTTGAATGAACCGAGTCGTTGTATTTTGGGAAAGCTTGGGTTACAAGTAGAGTTAAGGCTACTTATAAAAAAGCTGTAAATGCTAGAAGAGTAAAAATTACAAGTAAACTACTCCTAAAAAAGCTGTGAATGCTGAAATTAGAAGTATTGAAAATGCAGTGGTCTTCTCGTTCGTAGGGGAGAAATACCTCTATTTCAGGCTTCGAAGTTACTATTTATAGTAATATAGGGCTGCTCCAGGGCTGCTCTGCCTGAAGATGCAACTGTTGCTGCTACGCTGCCAGCCTGCTAGCAGCAATGTTGTAGCAAATTCTTGCTGATCGTAGTGCTATTGCTACCTCTCCCTTTCCTGCAGCAATCAAGGATATAGGAGAAGAAGAGGATGACGAGAGGATAGTTGCTACTTCCCTTGTCACTGCAACAATGCTAGCTACCAGCAACAATGAGGGCGTGAAGAGGGAAAAGAAGAAGGAGAAGAAGAAAAAGAAGGAAGGAAAGTCAGTTGGTTTCTATAATCTCCAAAATTCTCAGTTAAGTGAGTTGGTGAGGGTTAAGTGTTGCCCTTGGCCTTAAACAACTAAACATGTTTAGGATTTAGTTGTAATGTACCGAAACTTCGGTAAATAAATATCGAACTTTAGTCAAATTTACCAAAGTGCGAGGTTGGTACGCTTTGGAAACGCCGAAGGCGTCAAAAAGGAAAAAAGTGCATTGTTGGAGATTTTCGAGAGCTAAAGAATCAAAAATCTGCTTACTGCAACTTTTGAGCTCTCGGGGACCGGTCCCTGGTGGGAGAGACCGGTCCCCAAACGCGAAGAATCTCAGAGATGGAAAATCGGCTAAGTCCCAGAAAACCACCTCTCGGGAACCGGTCCTTGCGGGGAGAGACCGGTCCCTCAGGAGAGACCGGTTGTATCGTGCGAGAGCCCTACTGAGTTGCGGGAGAGCTCTCTGGGACCGATCCCATGCTCGAGAGATCGGTCCCCGTGCCCGAAAAATGCCCAGTCTGGGCTGTGCAATGGAATGAAAGTTGAGGGGCATATTTGCATTTATGCACTAAGTGGGCTATGTATGAGGGGAGTATGAGATATTTTCCTTCATTTATCTTCCTCACACTCTCTCATATCTCTCTCTTCCTCTCTCTAGAAGGCAAGGAGAAGAAGAGAAGAAAGAAAAGTAGAAAGAGAAGAAGAAGAAGAAAAAGGTGGAGAGGAGGAAGAAGGAGTGAAGCAACTCCCTCTCCTTCACCTCCAACTCAAGAAAGGAAAGCTTGAGAGGTAAGCTTTGATCCTCTCTCATCGTAGAACCCAAAGTAGGATTTTGATTGACCTAAAGATGATGTTAATGGAACCTCTAGATGATTTGAAGCTTTCTTTTGCTTCCCTAAGAGATCAAAACTAGGGTTTTGTATATGTGTTGGAGCTAGCGCACCCTAATTGGGGCTTTTGCTTGGGAGGGTTTTAAAGTTAAATTGACCCTCTAGTAACCTAATTGGGGGTATTTCCGACGCGTTGGTGCGCTCGGTTTGACGTTACGAAAAGACTATACGAAGTTATGAGCGGAAAAGCCTAATTTGGCTTCGTTTTGCCGCAGGTAAGGAAATAGGCGGCCAAAAATCATGAAATTCGAATCCGAGCATCCTAGCAAGCCTACGAGGTGGGTGGTGCTTTCCAAACTCCTTGAAATTCTTTCTATATCTAATGTGTCACTCATTGAGCATACATATATGTATTGTTGCATGCATTTTAGGGTGAATGAGATGATACTTATGTGAATGTTGCATGTTGTGAATACAATTGCATTATGAGATGGTTGAGAACCTAAGAACCCTATTTATGCATGAGATGTAACATGAAAACCTAGTTGAGGTAAAAGAACAAAGGTGACACTATGACATGTAGATCGAGTGGCATTAGTAAATGTAAAGATGACACTAGAGTTAGTGTGTGTGGCATTAAAGAGGATATGAATGCTAGAGTATTTGAACACTAGAGCTAGTGTGTGGCACCAAAGAGAACAAATGTGGCATAAAGAACGATAAAAGCTTGAGTTAGCGTCAAAAGTATGGCATCAAAGAATAAAAGCTAGAGTTTGCACTAAGTGTGACATAAAGAATACTAGAGTTAGTGTAATGATATGATTGAAAACAAAGAATGCAAAGAACTTGAGATTGAGACATAATGACATACAATCTTAGAGCTAAGGGTCATTTGTGCATAATTTTCTTATAGTTAAGGAACAGATTGAACTTGACATTCTTAGAGTTAAGGATTGGATTATACTCGCTATAAGTCCTTGCTCGAGGGCGGTAGCTTCCCCTCGAGCGATGCGCTCCGGAGTTTGTCATCACTGGGTTGGTGCTGTTCCCCAGAGGACGGTCCCCGTCGGGTCGTAGGAGTCTCCTCAACGATTTGGGATTTTGAGTTGGTGAGCTAATGCGGCGAAACCCCCGGGTTAGCCATGAGATTGAACAAAAGATCAAAGAACTTGCATTCTTCATGAGTTGTATATTGAGCATCTTTATTGATAGCTTTGTTCAGGTATATTAGTTGCATTTGTATAGTTAGTTACTTATCTGCTTACCTTTTTCTATTATGCCTGAGTTAGACCTAGTAGAAAAGTCGGTGAGATTGGGGCCGAACCCACTAGGAACTTCATTGTAGTTCTCACCCCACTATTTCCACAGAGTTGGGACCGAGTGAGCTGGCGAGCGACCGCGGTAAAGGTATCCCATTGTAGACAGTGACTACCAAAGTCGGGCTTTACATTTTGTTAGTAGCTTACCTTATATCATCTTTTGTATTCGATGATTTGAGATGTTAAAGAAAAGAATGTAATGTGTTATTATGAGCAAATGTGATGTAAAAAGAAATGATGAAAAGCAATGTAAAGAATCATGAATGTAAATGGTTTAAAGTAAATCATTCTACGTGTATGTTGTTAGTTTCCTTTCTTTCACTCATGGCTATTGCTTACCCTTGTGTAAGCCATTGTGTATGTTTCCGCTGGTGCTTTTCTTAACTTGAAATTGTACAGGTGATGAGCCTTGGGCGGACAGGGAAAACTCTGTCCGTTGGGCGTCTGTTCGACATGCCCGGACCGGCCCAAATTGGTATCGGTCCCGGGCGTGACAGATATAGTGGTATCAGAGCCTAAAGTGAAAGAATAGGAGTGGACCTAGAGACCCTTAGGATTGAAAAACCTTAAGGATCTAGGAAACGTGAGCGACGTTGGATTAAAGTTAGCGAAAGCATGCGATTCGGTCAAGTTGGGATGTCTCTAATGTGATTAGGGACTGAGTCGAGTTGATGTTTGTTCTCTACTCCTTGTATTGTGCCGGGCGGCCGATGACATAATGCTTTGGAGTGAGGATGGAAACATAAGTTGCTTTCGCCGAATTAGGTATGGTTTAGTAATGTTGGTTGTGTAGCTAATGTGAGTTGCTTCTTTTTAGGAAACAATGGCACCTCGTGGTGGACCTCGAACAAGGTCAATGCCAGAGGAGCCAAATGCGGCGCCCGAGCAATAAGGAGCAAGTGGCGACAGTGAGCTTCGGGAGCAAATGGCCGCGCTTATTGGCGTAGTGCGGCAACAAGTGGAGTCTGTTCAACGCCGAGGGGAACAGATTCGATGGGTCCAGGAGACCTTGGAGCGTCAACAAGCAGCGGCGACCTAGGTGGGTGCTGAGCATGTCGCGCCCCCTGCGGTGGTGCCGAGTGTAGTTGAGGGAGCGGCGGCAGCGGCAGCTGTGCCCGTCACGATGGTGCCGGCTGGATCAGGAACCTCAAATCCCGATAGTGCTGCAGTAGAGGCGGAGCGGGAGCGCGTGCTGGCGGCTCTCATTCAGTTCTAGAAGTTCAGCCCACCTGTCTTTGAAGGTGGTATGGTGGAGCCAGCAGTAGTGGAGTCTTGGATCGACTCAATGGAAACGCTCTTCGAGGACCTGAATACATCGGAGAAGGACAAAGTGTACCTCGCCACCCATTGTCTCGAGAAGGCAGCGAAGGTGTGGTGGAAGCGAGTTAGGCAGGATCGATCAACCGATCTTCCGCCTATGCTTTGGGAGGAGTTCAAGAGAGCAGTGTTCGCGAACTACTTCCCCGACACGGTAAAGCGGAGACTACAAGAGAAGTTCCGCAAGTTAAGACAAGGAGACCGCTCGGTAGCGGACTACGAGCAAGAGTTCTCCGACATTATTGATTGCGTGCCGGATGTTGTTCGTGATGACCGGGATCAGGCTGATTGGTTCTTGTGAGGACACCAGTCGAGAATCTATGAGAAGGTGCAAATTCTCAAGTTGACGACCTTTGCGGAAGTCTTTGACCGGGCGTTGTGGGTGGAGCACGGCAACGCCTACGCACGAGAGGAGCATGAAGCTATGGCCGAGCCAAGGGATAAAGGCAAGATGCGAGCGGCGGGCAGTGCCGGGGGCCAGCCGAATGCAAAGAAACCCCCTCGGTATCCCCGGCAGTAGTCGAGGAGCTGGAGACCACCTCGGTGCGTCATCTGTGGCGGAGAGCACCGAGTGTCGACCTGCTCGCTGCGCGAAGGAAAGTGTTACAAGTGTGGCCAACCGGAACATCTTATCCGGGAGTGCCCGAGCTGGATGTCGTCTGCGCCGACGGTGGCATCAGCACCGTCTACCCCAATGCAACTTGCGGGGCTGCCACCAGTGATGTCGGCTGGACGCACATCATCACCACGTCAGCCGGAGGGATCACGAGCACCTAGTGGCCGGGTTCTTGCCACTCAGGTGGAGGAGTAGCCTGCAGCACCAGATGACGTTGTGGCTGGTATTATTCTGACTAATGGCACTAGAGCTAGAGCTTTATTTGATACGGGCGCATCTCATTCATTCATTGGTACTGACCCTCGAAGTTCGCGTGTAAGGTGCCGAACTTCTGTAATTATGATGTTGCGGTGGAATGTAATATACCGGATTTTAATATAAAAGTGAAAATAAATAAAAATAGTATGAGATATTATTTTTATTGGATTTAGAGAAGTGAAATATAGGTTGGAAATGACCTGTGCTGAAATCGGAGCGAAAACAGAAGATTTAGAATTTTCTGCGAGAAATGGGACAGATAAATTAGCAGAAAATGCACAGTGTCGAAAAATTATGAAAACTGGAGAATATGTCAGAATCATTTTTATGACGCTAGACTTAAAGTTTCATGCCATTCTGATACCCGGAAAGTGGAAAATAAAATCCGACAGCTATCTGATAGAGATTACAGTTCGGTACAGCTTTCGGTGATCAAACGGGGTCGAAAGTGAAAGATTAAAATTTTTTTGTACTTATTAAGTAAAATCAAGCCTGTCTGTCAAATTTGAGCTCAAACGGACATTCGGGAAGGCTCCGGGAAAAAATGTCAGTTTTAAACTGCCCGATGTGAATAGTGTATAGTTGAGGGGCTAAATTATAAAAAGGGATTTAATCCTTCTCCTCCCTCAACCGTGCACCACAACGCCACACACTCACACATGCACGCATGCATGGAGGGAGAGAGAAACCTCTCTTTCTCTCTCTAAATCTCTCCCAAAATTGGTGGCTTTGGGGGAGATTGAAGCTTGGAAGTGAATCGTCTTCATCTTCTTCATCTTCTCCATGGTTTGGAGCAAGCTTTGAGGTGAGCTTCTTGAGCCCTCTGATGGTAGATCTCTAGAATTAGCTTTGTATGTTCTAGAGATGGATTTAGTAGAATGCTTAGATACTAATTAGAGGTTTATTGCTTGATTCATGAAGTTAAATAATGGATTTAGTTGTAATGGCATATAGGGCTTCAAAATTGGGGTTTTGTAAAATATAAGGATTTGATCTAATTTGACCCTCCGTAAACCTAATTGTTAGGTAAACGAACGCGTTGGCGAAGTGGGTTCGGCGATTCGTCGAGCCATTGTGAAGATATTAAAGAAATGGACGTTTAGGCTTCGTTTCCGCCTGGAGGGCCGAGGCGACATCGTAAAATCATGAAAACGGATTTGGAGTACCGTAGCACATAACCGAAGACCTTTAATTTCTGAATCGTGGATCGGAGGCCATTCGGGTGGTCGCGCGGGAGTTCGGGCCAAACCGGGTTACGGGCGCCGCGGGAGGTCGATTGCAAGTGGCTATGAGCAATCGGAACGCGATAACAGGTGGGTTGTGTTTACCGAAGCGACTAGGTCGCCTACATGTCAAAGAGAAATGTGCTTCTCGTTGATGCACATACAGGTGTGATGGTAGTTGATTGCATAGGTGAATGCTTAGGGATAATGCATGAGATACTATGTGATAGCTGCCTAAGATGAATAAAATTGCATGTTAGCATGATTAGAATATGTGCATAATGGCATCATGAATGAGTTAAAGCATATAAATAGAATATGCATGATGATGTTGTAGATGTGGTAGAGCATATGAATAGATTGCATGCTAGTTGATAATGGCATAACGAAGCATTGGAGTATGTATGCTAGTGGATAATCGCATATAGATGCCTTGAGAAATACATGCTAGATGATAATGGCATATTAGCATTATGAAGGTGTATACTAGATGTAAGATGCATGTTGGCTTTATTGAACATATATGCTAGATGAAAATGAATGTTAACATATTGTTAATTATGGAGATTTTGAGGTATGTGGACATATTGCTAGATTATACAAATAGGCATGTGGCATGTAAACCTAGTATTGTGAACCTATGATAGATCGAGTGGCATTAACCTAGTGTTATGAATATAGGTTGAACAAGTGAACCTAGAATCAAGATCTAGGTAGAGTGGCATCGAACCTAGTGTTAGTAAACATAGGTCGAATATGAACATAGTGTCGTCAAACATAAGTTGACATCAAACCTAGTGTTGTGAAACCTAGAGTTAACTAAACCTAGGTGAGTGGCATTCGAACATAGTGTAAAGAAACACATTGAGACACTTAACGTGGAACTAGGGATAGGTGGATTTCCGAGTGTTTATTAACCATAGTGGACAGGGTATCCTCGGTTGGTGAGGATTGGATCATACTCACATAGTCTGTTTTGGGCTTGTGGCGGTCACTCCACACAAGCAGTGCACTTCGGAGTTGTCACACGAGCTGGGTAGCTCACGAGAGGGGTAGCTCACTGGGTGGGATACGAGCGGGGTAGCTCCTCACCCATTGGACTGGGAAGTGAGTCAGGCGAAGGGCGGGGTAGCTCTTCACTTGTGAGATTTGTGCGGGGTAGCTCTTTACCTATGAGTGGGGTAGCTCTTGACTGATGAGATTGAGGTTAGAGTCGAGGCGAAGAGCGGGGTAGCTCTTGCCCTTAGGCATTTGAGTTATGAGTTGGGCGAGGAGCGGGGTAGCTCTTCACCTATAGGACTTTAGATATGAGTCGGGGCAAAGAGCGGGGTAGCTCTTCACCTACTAGAGATGTGAGTGAATATCTATGGCATTCGAGATATGTGTTGGGTGAGGCAAGAGCGGGGTAGCTCTTCACCTATGTGATAAGAGATCTTAGGCAGGTTAGCCTAGTGGATTGGGTAATGACATGAATAACATAGTGGAATGGCATTCATACCATGATTGGGACATAGTATATGTTTAGTGGATTTAAGGCCGAGGAGTATGTGAGGGTTCCTTCACCTCGAGCCGGATAGAGTGCGGTACTCCGCAGTTGATTGACTCGGGGCAGAGTTGGGTGGCTAGCTTGAATAAGGTAGATGGAACCTTAAGGCTAGTGATAGATGAAATGGATCTAGGGTAATAGAAACCTTAGAGAGTAGTTGGATGTGATAGAAAGTAGTATCGGGTGATCTACTAGTTTTTGCATTACTTGCATGGTTGCATAGCATGACATTATTGCATTCGCGAGGCAAAAGCATGACATATGTTAGTCGCATATTTTTGATATCATATCTATCTGTTTATTAATCTAACCTGCAGTTTGCCTCCTTTGAACCTGTTGGTTGAGCTTTTTCCTTGGGTGGCCGTACCCACTGGAAATCATGGAGTTGGTTCTCACCCCACGTTGCTTTGGGGTGTTATAGGTTCGCACGTGAGCGACGCGACGGCGCGAGGAAAGGGCGTAGCTCTGTAGATAGCGCCCTACCTCAGAGACCAGAGCTAGCAGTACCCCGTCGACATAGCTTAGGGGTATAGGAAATGAATAGAACACAATGTATCAAAAATGTATTAAAGATATAAATGATGTAATAACATAGATTGCATTTGGATGGAAAACAAGTTGTATTTGAGTTGTAAAAATGTAAGCTGGTGAATGCATGTAATAACTTAGGATGTGTTTATGTTGTTTGATACCTTCCTTTGCAATCAGTGTATGAATACTGTTCCTGTTTGGAACCCCTTATATTATACTGTTTGTTGAGCCTTGAACGTTCAGGGGAGACTCTGTCCGAGGTACAGGGGAATCCCCGGTTCGTTCGGCGCTGTCTGCGACCCGACCCGGCCAAATAGGTAGAGGGTCACAGGGCGTGACATCGCGCCCTTCGATTGATCAAGCGATTCGGCTGATGAGGGATCGGATCAGCCGGATTCAAAGCCTCTACAGTAAATTCGGTTTGGCTGGAAGAGCCAAATGTACGGACCAAGCAAAAACTGAAGTCAGCCGATGAGCCGAATAGCTAAAGAACACAGGAATTGACCGGCTTGAAAAGCCGAATGCCTTTATATTCACTGATAAGAAGTACAGGGGTCGAGTGTGCCGGATGGCATGCAGACTCGGTTGATCTATTTAAAACTACTCCTAGGAAGAACAGTAAATACGGGAAAGAGAAATTACAAGTAGACTACTCCTAGAAAATGCAAGAAATTGCGAGGAAAATAAGGGCGGTCTTTTGTTCATAGAAAAAAAGACCCATTTTTAGGGCGTTATTGACCTATTTATAGATCGCCCCTTGTGATCAGTTATTATCTGTGCATGATCAGCCACTACTCCTGATTCTCCGGACCATTTTCAGCCCACTTTCAGCCGATCAGAACCGTTTGCAACTGCTTACGGTTACTGTAACCTCCCTTAATTAGCGCAACAGTTTCTCTTCCGGTGCTCCTGGTGTACGGCAAGATTGATGCTTTTGAAAGGAATACCGGCGTACCATCTGTCCGCGCCTAATTTCCTCAACAATTGCCCCCTCGGCAACTTTCGAAGTAACGCTTCGGTAGCTGGCGTAATCTGAGGCGCGATTACTTTTCAAACTCTTGGTACGGTTTCGTCTCAACCGTCCACTTTTTTCTACTGCCGAAATCCTGCCATCGCTTCAATAACAAGCGCGATCCGAGGCGTGGTTCTCGGTCCAATCAAATTCAAATTCTCTGTACGAGTAGCTGACGTAATCCGAGGCGTGATCCTCCGTACGGTTCAATCTTGGCTGTCCATTTTCTTTTTTACGGCTCTGATCTCGCCCTCTATTTTTGTCTTATATGTGGCATTAATTAGGTCATCTTAATTACCGCCATCTATTCATCATTATAGCCATCTTCGGAACTCGCTTTGATGCGACGATTCGATGCGACGACAACCTTTTCTTCTTAGCCAAGCTTCTCATTCCTTTTTGTACTCAAACCTCATCTTCGTCGCTTCTTTTACTTCTCTTCGTCTTCTTTGCTATGTCTATACTCCAGCTTGGCCCATTATTTTCTTCCTGATACTTTAGATTTTCCTTCAATCTTTCGGCAATGGCGCCGCTTCCGCCTCTGCCTTCCTTTCCAACACTGGATTATACCATACTTAAACCATATCTCTCTTTAGACCCCACTAGATTAATCTTGGGTCCCTCCTTTACTGAAGACCCAGCTCCTGATGATTTCCCTTACTCCAGTGATGGTCTTCCATTAATGGCTAAATCCATTCATCTCCACTCCTGGTATTCCTCGGCTTCGACAGGAAAAAGTCTTCGAACTTGGCCGAGTGTTTCAGATGCTTACTTGGCTTGGTTGGATCGAGTGGAGGCTGTTTATGGTGATTCTTGGAAGGAGATCGGGATTTATGAAGCTATTAGGCTACCTAGGAAGCCTCCTGTAGCCGACAACCTTCTGTTAGCTTCTGCTCTCTATTTTTGGTCCCCTGTTTTCAACGTTTTTCTTTTCAGAGGAGGACCTCTTACTCTAACTCTTTTTGACATAGCCGCTATCGTTGGACTGTGTCCTCATGGAGTTACCATCTCTATAGCTTATAATCCTGATGGCGTGTCTGACTTTGAGGCTCATCTCGACCTCAATGACTTGGCCTATTCTAAGTTCCTCTGTAAGTTTGCAGGCGAATCCCCTGCTCCTGTCACTAGGAAAGAACATACAGCGTTCCTCCTACATTGGTATGCCACAATCTCTTCTGCACTCGTTTGCAGAAAATCAATCGGGACTTTGTCCCAATTGCCGTTGGTTTATCTAACGGCGATAGATTAGCTCTATAGCCTTATTTTCTTACCTTCGTCTATAGGAAAATCTTTGATTCCATTAAACCACTACCCTCTGGAGATGGTGTAACAATCAGCTCGGGTTGTGGTGTTTTTTCGTTTTTGCAAATATTTCTGCAAATTTATTTTCATAAATTGTGCCGAGAACCTCTAGATCTAAACTCGGCTGCTCATTTTGACTCTTATGGGCTTGCTCTCGGCTGTCCTCAGCCGTTAACATCAGGCCATCCTCTTGATTTTATCACCTATTTTAAAATTTTTTATGAATCGGGTCCTCATTTCCTCATTTCTTGGTCTCCTTTTGCTGATTACGTCACCGGCCCACCTTGGTTTTTAGCTAGGTACGAGGCCATTCAAGGTGAACTTGCTTCTTCTCGTGCCGACGAATATTCAGATGTCTAGTACTCTTTTTTGGCTACAAGGGATTTACACATTGGTTTGAAATCGCGCTCAAAATTACTGCCCAGTACTGAGGTTTACTCCCCCCAGTTCGCAGTGCGTCAATTTGGATTTACGCAAGCAATCCCTGCTCCAGCCAAGTTCTTCATGGCCAATACTGCCGTTCATCGTCCTCCTACCAAAAGTATAGCCGATGCTAATCGAATTTTGGCCATGGGGAATCGTCTTCGGCGATTTTTCAAATTATTAAGCTTTAGGCCAAATTATACAGGAGTAGTAGGTTTCCGCTATACCGTTACTTGGGATAGTTTTGTCAATAGCACCTTCAATTTTCCTACCTCGCAGGCACACCGCAAAACTATTCACCCAATCAGTAAATCTCTTACTTATGGCTGATTTTCTATTCCACATAATTTCTGCTTATCTATTTTCCATTTACAGTGTCCTATCCAAGCAAAAGTCTTTCGGACGACACCGCTGCCCTATCTGTATCAAAAAAAGTCGGTTTGACGATTCGTTGAGTTTGTGTGGAGTTCTTGGCAAAAGGGGCGGTCGTAGCCTTCGTTCCTACTCGGAGAGCCGAAGCGACGTTCTAAGAGATTGCCGAGTTCCGTTCCTCGAGTTGTAGCATCGCCAAAAGGTGGGTGGTGCCATCTCGAAGCAGTTGAACTGCTCCCTATGTCTAAGTCTCATTGTTGATCTCATGAGCATCTTGCCATATTGCATTATAGGGTATATAATATGTTGTTGTGTATTCTTGCATGCTAGTGGTAGTGTAGAGTCGCTTACTTGACACTTGGACCTAGTATGTGTGACATGATGACTTGGAACCCTATAATGAGAAGATAAATGATGAATGTGCCTTATGTGGATGAAAACCTAGTAAAGTGTAAACTAGTGTATTGGAAACATGTAATGAGAACGAGTGGCATCTAGTTAATGTTGAACACAAGAATGAGTGGCATGAAAACCTTAGTGTAGCTAAAACACTATGAGATTGAGTACAGGAACACATTGATTCCATGATCACGATAACCCTAGTTGGCAGGGTATCCTCAGTTGACGAGGATTGGATCGACTCACATAGCCTGTCTGCGCTTATAGTGGTCGCTCCACACAAGCTATGCACTCCGGAGTTTTGGTCACTAGAGGGGCAGTCGTGAGCTGCCTGGACAGTAGCCAGCTGTCCGCAGGCGGTCTCGGGGGTAGTCGAGTGATCAAAATCTCCTCCCCTATGAAACTTCAAGACGTGAGATGGTGGCGAACCTTCGGGTTAGTCGATTGATTGGGTAATCTAATGAATTACATCATTATTGAGCATGATAGCTTGGTAGTAGCCTTTACTTATGTTGCATGCATGATTATAGATTGAGGCATGGTAGATTACTTTCATATCTCCTTATTGTTATCGCTTTTAAGTTTATCTATCTATCTGTTTATCTATCTATGCCTGCTTAGACCTAGTGGGGAGATCGGCGGAGTGGGCGGCCGAACCCACTGGGAACTATGGACAATAGTTCTCACCCTACTTTGTTGCAGGGCCGAGCTCGAGTACACCCGGCGAGGATCACGGTAAGGGCTTAGCGCCCTAGAGGTTGTAGATGCTTCCTATTGCATTAGTAGTCACCCTTTGTACTTGAGAGTAGATGATGTATAGGGTGAGATGATGTGAAGAATTGTAAACCTTATGTTTATGTTTTGGAAGTTTAAATGTAATCAAATGTATTAAAGTTGCATGAATGTAATAGTTAAGTATCTCTCTTTTATTCACTTGTTTATTACTCGTGACGCTTGCTCTTGATTGTTGTGCTCCCGCTGTTGTTGTATGATCGTGTATGTATTCAAGTGATTTCCTGAGAACTTGTTGTACATGATCTCGTTGTCTAGTCTTGGGCGGACAGGGGAGGTCCTGTCCATTCGGCGTCTGTTCGACGCGTCGGAACCGGACCAAATTGGTAGCGGGTCTCGGGGCGTGACAGAGAGAGCTAGGGTTGAGGGAAAGTGAGAAAGAAAGAGAGCCATCCCCTTTCTTTACCTCCCACTCATGTAACAAGTGCAAATAATCCCCTCAACTTTTAGCTTCACCAACAGCCCAAAATAGGCATTTTCGGCTACGGGGACCGGTCCTTGGAGTCAGGGACCGGACCCCCATGGTCCAGAATTTTCAGTTTTCGTTGATTTTGCTCCGTTTTGCTCCGTTTTCGCCCGTTAGGCCTCCGATTCATTTCAAATCGAACCGACTCCAAACACGTTTTCGAGCGTATTTAAATCATCTTTTTACCCATGCTAATGCCGGATTTAGTTCACAGCCCAACATAGCCTTTCGGGTCCCATTTTCGTGCCTACGCGCACCGAAACGTCCAAATGCTTCCGGACTTCACCGGAACTTTACCGGAACAATTCAAATGGCTTTCCAAACCAATACACACCATAACTTCATAATTTTAGAAGTCCGGTACCTTACATCCTCCCCTCCTAAAAAAAAGTTCGTCCTCGAAACTAACTCACATCAACCCTAATTTACAGCTCAACTCAACTTATCGAGCAACATAGGGTTCCAATGCACTTTTATACTCCGGAGTGGCCTTTCACTCATTGGAATCATTCAAAGGTCCACTACGGAGGATGTGAGACCAAGTTCACTCACATTGGCTAAACGCAACTCCAAAAGTGCATTGCAATCTCCGCAAGTCTCGGTGGTAGCGTAAGTCGACACTTGATGACTCTTCACGCTCCAACACCGCTCGCTAACCAGCGCACCAAGGTCATACCATTTCCTTCGAGACCAGGACTACCCGTCGTCCTCGTGGCGTGGATCTAACAAAATGCACCGACTAGTCGTATCTTCCACCACCACGACACAACACACCCGAGAAGCCCTCTCGAATCACTCAAGTGTTCACAAGTTGACACTCCATCACTCGATCATACAAGAGTCTATACTATCAGGTACGACTCTTCCTCGCATCAACTTCTCCCCTTGGGAACGCACCCTGCTTCGATCACCGACATTGCCTAAAAGCAATATCGTGGTGCATCGGCTAATCGCGAATGTCCCAATCACAATCGGATTTCCGCTCTATTATGAGATGGCACACTCCAGCACATCTCCAATTCCTATCCACAAAAGAGCATTATCCTCAAGCTTTAACTCACTCAAGAGCATCAACTCCAATCCTCACGTGGCAATCCATTATTCATGTGTCTCCTAGAGACCACTCTACTTTCTCTTTATCCGTTGACATCCTAAGCCACGGCCATCTCGACTTCGCTCTCACAACGAATTAACACGAATACCCGTTCGTGAATCCCGGCCAAATTCCTCGACAGAGTTATCGGCCAAACCGACTACCGCGGGTTCCACAGGTGACCAATGGTCTCAAATCCTACGTAACCCTATAACCTAAACCTATCTCAACACACGTTTCATCTTTCGCTCGCAAGCGCAGACCCAATTAGCATTAGACGAAATCCTCATTGGAGAATTCGCACACACTCCAACCAGGAGCAACCACGACCCCAAACCACATCAAGTCCCCGGGTTGGGTCATAACCACACTCTCTGTATCCTCGATCACATGATCTAACATGTGGCATTCCACGTTCCCGGGTCTAAGCTCGGACTACCGCCCCGACAAAAACTCTGCCCTACCTCAGGCCGCTGTCACCCACAGCTGATTGCACCTGTCCATAAGGACCTAGGCTCCACAGTCCACGAGTGGTCCAGGCACGGATCGTCCCCAAGCAATACCCGCAATCGTCGTCTCACACGACACGCTCACCCGAGCAACACACGCCACTACCGGCTCCTATGCACCCAGTGTGAGCCATCAGCCCTACGAGTGATCCATGGCCCGCTTCACACTTAGCAGTGCTACAGTGCTACTGCCATCTCACTCTCCCGGCTGAGTCATTACCACACACCACGAGTACCTATACTCGAGCGCTCTATACACCGTATACTAAGTCCAACATTAGGCAACCCTGCCTATGCACACCAGCCATAAGCACGACTCACCCACCTCACTTCAAGGTACTACCAGGCCCACGTGCCCGTACCCAGCAACTAATCGGCTACTCTCTCAACAGTAACTCTACTTTCACTGTTCGATCTACCGGAACAATGTTCACACACTCGGACTACTCGGGTATCCACGAGTATCATAGCTCAACTCTCGCAATCTATTAACCACATTGCCTTGAGAGTTGCTTCACCATTTCCTTTCCACTACGAGTCTCACTTCCCGTCTAGAACTCACTGCTAGCAATTCGCTAGTACCGTCTAGCTCTCTACCTGCTCCAGCAGGCGCTATACTTTCACGCGCAAGCATGCCTTACACCTACTCGATCACTGGTCCATACTATACTAACGTGTAAATAGCAGCAAAAGACCACAAGGTAATTGCATGCAATTGCTCAAACCTATATCATGCTGAAGCGTATGATTGCTTTAATTAAATCATACCTACGGTGACATTACGAGCAGCAGCAGGTTCCTCAACCTGGGTCACGTATCCATGGCCGCTTGGCGCTCTCCGCGAACCCTCCAGCTGCCCAATCATCACCTCTCGCTCTCCAGACCGTGCCAAAGGCTGCACATCCACCATCTATCCAGAAGATGAGAATGCCGTCGCCATCGGCAGGGGTTGTCTATCACCCAAGGGGCAATCATATCTCACGTGGCCAGATTGCTCGCAAGAAATACACCTTTCCTTTCGCAGCGCACACCGCTGCGTCCTGTGGGATCCACCACAAATCACACATCCCGCAGATATGGCAGCAGCAGACGGAACTCCACCATACTGCCACGGAATCACTAGGGCGGATGCAATAGACGGTGCAGGCGACACTCCTTCTGGGCACTGACGGACCATATGCCCCGCCTGACCACACCTAAAGCATCGTCCTGCCCTATGCTCACAATTCCTTACGCGATGCTCTCCACCACAAAATACACATTGCTTAGGTCTCTGGCTAACGGACCTCCTTTTCCGGTACTTCGGGGGCTTCTGGGAACTAAATTGTCCCCCCGAACTACCGCCAGGCCGTTTCTTTCCTCTGCCTCTCTTGAACGCCTAACGCTCAACGTCAGCGACATATCGCGACACCCCGCACGCCCATGCTCCACACATCCGTGCTTCGCATGTGACCCGTACGGCACACGTGTCCTCAACGCTCCTGGCAAGGAAGCCAACAAGCCCCACACCGTGCTTCTCGACCGTCCCCACGACATCACATTGCCATGGCGCACCGCGCCCTCAATTCCCATAGGTTCGCCACATAAGGCCCCATACAAACGAGCCGGCCTCACTCCGCGTTGCTACCCATCTGACCCCTCCATGGCTCGACCACACCTGGCCATACACACTAATGGTCTGGTCTCTCAAGGTTCACCATACGGATACTGATACCGCTTGCCTCACTGGGTTTCGCCCCTCTCGAGTCTCCAAGACCTACGCGTCCGACGCTCCCATTTCACCTCCCCAGCCGCCGCATTGAGTACCATAGAACCCGAAGCCGCCAGAGGAACACTAGCCGGCAGGGGATGCGCCGCCGCCGGAGCTACCAAAATGCTCACACCGTCAGGCGCATTAGGCGTGAGAGCCGAGGGCGCGGGCGGACCATGGCCTTCAATTGCCGTCGCGGCCGCCGCCGCCACTTGCTGCCCCAAAAGCTCCTGGAGCCGCTCGATCTGACTCCCCTAGCGTTGAATCACGCCAACCAGCACAGTCATATGCGCCCGCAGTCCTTGCACTTCGCTTGACCCAGCTCGCTCAGGCACCTCGGGAGGTGGTGCCGGAACGGATCTACGCGTGTAGTGTCTCTTTGGTGCCATTAGCTCCTGAAACACAACAACTCGGTTAATTACCTTAACTCGTTAATCTCGTCGCAATTATTAGACAACGCGACTCAAATCAGGCGAAAGTCATACAAGGGTGCCTATTCTCATCACTAGGTTTCATGTTGTATGCATCCAACATGAACACCCTCGGGTGAGAATAAACAGAACCTTGAATCCACCTCTAACATCCGTCTTAAAGGTTTACTAACTTGACCCAATCGATTCAACTTCCACCACCGTATAGGTCCACACTCCACTCACGCACCTATAAGCTTAGGGTTTACCGTCCTAGGGTCTTCTAGGTCCATCCTAGACTTCTCTCTTTACTTGCTCTTAACCGCTCTGATACCATTTCTCTATCACGCCTCGAGCCCGTTACCTATTTGGTCCGGTTCGGGCGCGTCGAACAGACGCCGGACGGACAGAACCACCCATGTTCGCCCAAGGCTCAAGCGACGAGATCCTATACATCAAGTCCCCAGGAAAACAACTTGAAACATGTACAAGATTAAACAACCATACGAGGGTACAATCAGTGCTAAACAACTAAGAGCAAGTATCACGAGTAATGTACAAGTGAATAAAAGAGAGATACTAATCTATTACTTTCATTCAACCTTTTTAATACAACTTGATTACCATTTAGCTTCCAAAACATGAACATAAAGCTTACATCTTCCAAAATAGTCTCACAACCTATACATCATCTACTCTCAAATATACATATGGAAACTCTAATGCAAATAGGAAGCATCTATCAACTAGCACTAGGGCGCTAAGCCCTTACCACGATCCTCAGCTGGCGCACTCGTACTCGGCCCTGCAACAAAGTGGGGTGAGAACTATTGTCCATAGTTCCCAGTGGGTTCGGCCGCTAACTCCGCCGATCTCCCCACTAGGTCTAAGCAGCCATAGGTAGATAGATAGATAAATAGATAGATAACTTGAAATCAATGACAATGATAAGGAGAAATGCAAGTACTCTACCATGCCTTAATCCAATATAATGAATGCATGCAACTCATAGCAAAGGCTAGCTACCATACTACTATGTTCAACAATAAAGCTATTCATTAGATCACCCAATCTCTCGGCTAACCCGAAAGCTCGCTCTCAATCTCACATTTTTAAGTCTCATAGGGGAGGAGTCTCACTGAACTACCCCGAGACCGCCTGCGAACAGCTAGCTACTGTCCGGGCAGCTCACGACTGCCCCTCAGGTGACCAAAACTCCGGAGTGCACAGCTTGTGTGGAGCGACCACTACAAGCGTAGACAGGCTATGTGAGTAGGATCCAATCCTTGTGAACCGGAGATACCCTACCAACTAGGGATGGCATCATCATGGAATCAACGTACTACTATACTCATTGGTCTAGTGTTTCAACTACGCTAAGGAACTCATATGCCACTCGTCATAGGTTTGCATTAACTAGATGCCACTCATCATCAATTAGATGTTCTCGATACACTACTTGCACATACTCACTAGGTTGTCATTTACCTAGATTCCAATCCACTATGTGCTATCACATATAGGGTTAAGCTATGTCACATTAACCTCATGCATACTAGGTTCAAGTGCTACATCCACCAAACTACATTAACACTAGCATGCAAGTATGGATACAAGTATCTAAACACCCTATATGTATCATGTTCATATCACTACATTTTGATCTCATGCATACTAGGTTCAGGTGTCCAAGCCAATAACACTATATTACACTAGCATGCAAGAATATGTAATAACAACTAAGCACCTTAATTGTACACAACTACTAGGTTTTCATTCAACTAGAGTTTAATCCACATTAATCATGTTATTATGGGGTTTCGCAACACTATGTCCCAATCTCATGCATACTAGGTACAAGTATTAAGCAAATAACACTACACTACCACTAGCATGCTATAACATGTAACAATTACCATCTAGCACCCTATAATGCAATATCACAATATGCAACTTGATAAACGATAACTTAGACATAGGGAGCAGTCCAACTGCTTCGAGATGGCACCACCTACCTCTCTGGTGATGCAACAAAGTAAAGAATCCAAATCTTGCGACCACAAGTCGCCGCTACGACTTCTCGGGTCAACTCTGAGCCACGAACACTTGTTTCAGCCGGAACGTCGCACCTGCTCAACGAATCGACGAACCATCGCCTCCCACGCGTTCAAACACCTATCAATTAGGTTGATATATGATCAATTTAGATCAAAACCCTCTATTTGTCAAAACCCCATTTTTGAAGCCTTAGATGCCATTAGTGCTAAATACCCCAAATCAATCCAAGATTTAGGTAATAGTGATTTCATTAGCATCCTAGGATTCCAAAAATACCACTTCTAGAGATCAAAATCCATGATCTTCCAAAAACCCATTTTAAACCCTAGGTTTACAACTAGGCAAGAATCCACCATTAGAGCTTCGGATTCAAGCTCTAATCATCTATCTAGCATATTAGAGTTCCACTAAATCCATTCTTAAGAGTATAAAACCCAAACTCTAAAGAGATGCCATTAAAGCCTCACAAAGCTTACCTCCAAAGCTTACCCTCATGGTGGAGAAGATGATGATAAAGATGGTGAATCCTCTCTTGGCTTGAATCTGCACCAATTCCCCTTCCTTCTTCACCTCCTAGAGAGAGAAAGAGATCTTAGAGAGAGAAAGAGAGAGCTAGGGTTAAGGGAAAGTGAGAAAGAGAGAGAGAGCCATCCTCTCTCTTTACCTCCCACTCATGTAACAAGTGCAAATAACCCCCTCAACTTTTAGCTTCACCAACAGCCCAAAATGGGCATTTTCGGTTACGGAGATCGGTCCTTGGAGTCAGGGACCGGACCCCCATGGTCCAAAAAATTGAAATTTTCAGCTTTCGTTGATTTTGCTCCGTTTTCGCCCGTTAGGCCTCCGATTCGTTTCAAATCGAACCGAGACCTTCCAAACATGTTTTCGAGCGTATTTAAATCATCTTTTCACCGACGCTAATGCTGGATTTAGTTCACGGCCCAATATAGCCTTTCGGGTCCCGTTTCTGCGCCTACGCACACCGAAACGCCCGAATGCTTCCGGACTTCACCGGAGCTTCACCGAAACAATTCAAATGGCTTTCCAAACCAATACACACCGTAACTTCATAATTTTAGAAGTCCAGTACCTTACATCGGCCTTCTTGTTGCACACCACGTTATCGACCTGCTGGGCCGAATTTATCACACAGCCGACCCTGTCGATCGGCTCCTCTTGCCGAAGCTCCTCTAAAGCTTCGGTTCCTGATTCTTCATGCTCCATTTTAACCAGCTTGGTGGCTCCTCGGCTGCCACCATAGCTCCTTCATCTCTAGAGAGAATCAATTGCACTCCCTCTTCAGTAACTCTCACGAAAGAGATTTGATCTGGGTCAGCGTCGGCCCAATTGATGTGGCCGATCTCTTCTAAATTAACGTCCACCATTTGGGGCCGTTCTTCGGCCTGGATTTCTTCAACTCTGTCACCTATCCACTGGAATAATTTTTCGTGGAGTGTGGATGGCACGCACTCATTTTTGTGTATCCAATCGCGTCCGAATAGTAGGTTGTAATGGCTATCTCATCTATTACAAAGAATGCAGTTCTTAAGGTTTTAGAACCTACCGTAATCTCGGCCGTGAGCACCCCTCGAGCTTGTTGACCGCTTTCGGTGAAATCGGTCATAATTGTGTCGGTTGGCTTCAATTCGTCCTCGCCCTTGCCTAATTTCTTGAAAAATGAAGTGGGCATGACGTTGACCGTTACTCCACCATCCACCATAACTCGGCCTACCGGCCGACCTTCGATCAAGGCCCGAATGAACAAAGGCCTCACAAACCTAGTCTGAATGGCCGAAGGTTTTTCGAAAACCACCGCATCGGCCGGTTTAACATCTTCTAATTGCAATTGGGCCACCGTAAGCCCAACTTCTTCATCTACCATCTCCTCATTGTACTCAACATACTCTGCCTTAAAAGACTGCGGCAGAGTATACACCATGTTGACATCGGCTGATCCTTCGTCAGCCGATTTTCCTTGAATCCTCTATTTCTTTTCTTCGGACTCCTTGGCTGTCTCAGCTGAGGAATCACTCTCCATCGGTGCCTCCCTCTCTTTTTGAGGCCATCTCGCTTTTTTGATGATTGTCTCGAGGGAGGCTATTTTTTCTTCTAACTCCTTCCTAGTCATCTTCTCCTCTGGTTCGACCGTGACCGGCCGTTCTACCTTTGACTTTAGCCAAGGAACGGGTGATGAACCACCCGCCTCATGATTGTTTTTCATTAGACGAAAAAGGTGTAGTAGCTCGTTAGGTCGTCTCCACACGTTCAGTCTTATCCCTTTTGCCTCTTCATAATGTTGCCTCTCCTCGGCTTGCATCCTCTACTGCCGACGCTTCTGTGTTTTTGTTAACATCGGCCCTTACCATTTGGCCGATGATTTGACTTCGACTTCATGCCACTGATCTACCGGCACATTTGTCGATACCTTCACAGTTCTCAAATGATTCTTCAAGATCTCTCTCCTTTCCCAAGGTCTCGGCCAGGGCTGTATGCCAAGCTCATTTACTAATCTCCGACCGAGGAATTCTATATCTCCTTCGGTCATTCCTTCGAATTCTGGTTCTGGTCTCGGCCTGGCTTGATGCTGCCAGTGCGGCCGATACCCAGGGAATCTTTGCTTTGAGCCGAATGGTTTCTCTGGATAACTCCATCGGTTGTTGCATTTTTCTTTTCTATTATAATAATCAAGCAGAACTTTCTGCATTAATAAATCCTTCTTGCGTTGAACAGAATCAACTTCTGGTTCCGTCTCGTTAGAGGCTTCATCCGAGCCATCCTCTGAATTATCATCTCCATCGGGAATTTCATCCTATTCTTCGGGAAAAGCCGCCAACTCTCTCCATTCGTTGCTTCTTTTCTTGTCGTTGACGATAACTTCCCAATCCTTCTTTGTTATGCAAGATGCAAAGCCGAAGCGTCTTCTTGACGAAAGCAATGTTCTCAGCGGTCTTCTTGTCTGCGACCGCCTTTCCTTTGATATCCACCATATTTACCTGCGAAGGAAATGTATTCTTGTCAATTTCCATAGCTTTGTTTTCATGATCGGCAAATATGAGCCGACCTTCCTCTATTTCTTCTCGGATCTGTCTTTTTGCAGCCGCTTTTCCTTTTCCTACCATATTGACCTGTGATGGAAAAGGATTCTTATCAATCTCCATAATTTTATTTTTTTGATCGGCAAATATGAGCTGACCTTCATTTATTTCTTTTTGGATTTGCCTCTTAAAGGCAGTACATTCGTTTGTTTATGACTCCAGGAATGGTGCCATTTACAATATCTTCTTTGTTTCAATTCTTCTACTGGAGGTATTGTTTGACCTTCCTGTAATTGAATCCCTCCGTCTTTTAGAAATCGATCAAAAATTAGATCGTTCTTTGAGACATCAAACGAATAAGTATATGCCAACACTCGTGCCTTCGCCTCACTTGATTTAGCGCGCTTCAACAAAGCACATTTATATGGCTGTCGGTTTTTCACCATTTCGGCTGTATATATTTCGGCTTCATCAGCCGAATTTTCAACCTCTTCAGATGAATTTGGCTCCTCATGAGCCGAAGACTCTTCAAGGAAAGAGATATTTTTCTCCTTCCCTTTGTTCCAATCTTTATTTCGGCTCCATCTAGGCTGATCTTCATTATTTCCTTTTCGGAATTGCTCGTATTGAGCAACCCGAATTCCCAAATCGAAAATATTTGGAAAATATTTATCTTCAAAATGATCTTTGATTTTGAAGTGCAAACCATTAAATGCCATTTTGGCAAATTCCGACTCTGGCATTCTCACAAAACAACGGCTTCTAGCCGTCTTAAACCTATTCAAATACTTCTCAACCGATTCGCCTGTTCTCTGTTTGAACTGGGCTAAATCAGCAACCGATAATTCCGGTTCCGTTCAATAAAATTGTTCATGAAATTTACCTTCTAATTCGCCCCAATGTCGGACAAAATTAGCCGGCAAACTTGTATATCAAGTGAAAGCCGTTTTGGTCAACGAGGTATTGAATAATCTTAATTTTAAATTGGATCTGCCGCGGCTTCATGGCACTGAGCTGTAAACCGTGCGACATGTTCGACCGTATTTTCGGTCTCATCGCCGAAAAACTTATCAAACTTCGGCATTTTCCAATTTGCCGAGTATGGATGCTCTGCGTCTATTTTTGCAGGGTATGGTGATCGAAATACGGGCCGCATTGCCGGCCTTGCGCCTACTCTAAAAGTGTTTCGGATAGCTTCCTCTGTAACATACCGAAACCTCGGTAATTAAATTTGAACCTTGGTCAAATTGACCAAAGTGCGAGGTTGGTACACTTCGGAGAGGCCGAAGGCGTCAAATAATGCAAAAATGCATTACTGGTGTAAGGTACCGGACTTCTAAAACTATGAAGTTACGGTGTACATTTAAATGATTCCGGTGAGGTTGCGGTGGAATGTAACATGCCGGATTTTAAGTATAAAGGTGAAAATAAATAAAAATAGTATGAGATACTATTTTATTGGGTTTGGAGAAGTGAAATATAGATTGGAAATGACCTGTGCTGAAATCGAAGCGAAAATAGAAGATTTAGAATTTTCTGTCAGAAACGGGGCAGATAAATTAGCAGAAAATGTACAGTGTCAGAAAATTATGAAAACTGGAGGATATGTCAGAATAATTTTTATGAGGCTAGGTTTAAAGTTTCATAACATTCTGACACCCGTAGAGAGAGAAATAAAATCCGACAATTATCTGATTAAGATTACAGTTCGGCACAGTTTTCGGTGACCAAACAGGGTCGAAACTGAGAACTTAAGACATATTCTTACTCAGTACGTTAAACCGAGCCTGCCTGTCAAATTTGAGTGCAAACGAACGTTCAGAAGGGCTCCAACGACTCCGAACTGCTAAACTACTGCCTGAGGTGAATAGTGTAAAGTTAAGGGGCTGATTTGTAAAAAGGGATTTAATCCCTTCTTCTCCTTCCTCCCTCAACCGTGCAGCACACACACAACCCACGCACACGTATACATGGAGGGAGAGAGAGAAACTTCCCTTTCTCTCTCTAAATCTCTCCCAAAATCAAGAAAATTGGTGGAGATTGGAGCTTGGAGATGGATCGTCTTCATCTTCTTCATCTTCTCCATGGTTTTGAGCTAGTTTTGAGGTGAGCTTCTCGAGCCCTCTCATGGTATCTCTTTGTAGTTTGGGTTTTAAGCTTCAAGAATAGATTTAGAGGTATTCTAGTATGCTAAATAGATGATTGTTGCCTAAATCATCGATCAATTTAATGATTTCTTGCCTAGTTGCAAACCTAGGGTTCAAAATGCTAGTTTGGTAAATATGAGGGTTTGATCTCATTTGACCCTCCGTAAACCTAATTGATAGGTAAACGAACGCGCTGGGGAAGACGGTTCGGCGATTCATCGAGCCGGTGAGAAGTTATTAAAGAAACGGACGTTTAGGCTTCGTTTCCGCCTGGAGGGCCGAGGCGACGTCATAAAATCATGGAATTGGAATTGAGGCACCGTAACAACAAAACGAAGACCCTTTTTGCCCAAGGCTACGAAGCGATGCGCGGTTGGTGCGCAATTGCAAGTTCCGACGGAACCGAGCACCGGATGCTGCGGGAGGCCGATTACAAGTGTCAACAAGCAATCGGAATGCAATAACAGGTGGGTTGTGCTTACCGAAGCGACTAGGTAACGCATTGATTTTCTAGTTGTAAACCTAGGGTTCAGAATGCAGTAACGCGTTGTCGAAGAAAAATATGATTTTCTAGTTGATGCATATAATGGGTTAAATGCTATATGATGCATATGATGTGAAGATTGGGTAAATGCATATAATGTGATAAACGTATATTGCATGATAATTGCATATGAATATAATGCATGCTAGTTGATAATGATAAAGTAATATGTTGAATGTTAGATGAATGCATGAACTAAAAGCAAAAGGAATGC
Source organism: Ananas comosus (assembly GCF_001540865.1). Classification (NCBI taxonomy): domain Eukaryota; kingdom Viridiplantae; phylum Streptophyta; class Magnoliopsida; order Poales; family Bromeliaceae; genus Ananas; species Ananas comosus. The sequence goes on from NC_033641.1 coordinate 5,790,001, forward strand.
ATGAAAATGATGTTGTAGGAATGCATGGGCTATATTATACTAGAGGACATATTGCATGTGATAGATGAATGCATGATGATATGTAATTGGTTGTGCTAAATGATCTATGCAAGTTGGTAAATATGCATGTTAATGTGTTTGTGGATTATGTTAATTAACATATGCATGTTGACCTGGGTCTAAAACTCTTGGATGATTAGAAAACTCGACATTGGAAATACAAATGTAGTATTAATATCATGATATGGTTTGGATTCCTACAATGGGATGATAAATGTGGATAAGACCTAGGTAAATGTCAACCTAGAGATTGTGTATAAATAAAGTATTAAGAATGCTTACATGATGACGAGTGGTATGTAGTTAATGTAAACCTATGACGAGTGGCATATATGAATCTTAGTGTAGCTGAAACACTAGATTGATGAGTATAGAAACCTATTGGTTCTATGTTGATGCTATCCTTAGTTGATAGGGTGTTCCCAGTTTATGTGGATTTGGATCGAGCTCACCTAGCCTGTCTGCGCCTCGTGTGGTCGCTCCACACAGGTAGTGCACTCCGGAGTTGTCACCCGAGGAGGGTTAACGTATTTACCCTTGGACTAACGTATCTGTCCGCAGGCGGTCTCAGGGGTAGTCGAGCAGTGGGACTCCTCCCCTATGAGACTTATACACATGAGATTGAGGGCGACCCCCTTCGGGTTAGCCGAGAGATTGGGTAACAAATTATGAGCTATAGTGATTGTCCTAGTTGAGGGGATTTAAGGCCGAGGTGCAAGTGAGACGTCCTTCGCCTCAAGCCTGACTTTGTGCGGTACTCCGTAGACGATTGACTCAAGACCGAGTCGGGTGGTTAGCTTTGTAAAGGTAGATGAAACTTTATGACAAAAATGGTAAAGGACAGAAAACCTTAAATGTCAATTGGATGAAAGTAGTAATCGATTGAATTACTAGTTGGTTGTATAGTTGCATTATTGCATGATCTTCATATTGCATATCGCGAGGCAATGCATGGTATTGTCAGTTGCATAATCTTATTATCATATCTATCTGCTTATTGAACTAACCTGCAGCTTGCCTCCTTCAGACCTGTCGGTCGAGCTTTTTTCTTGGGTGGCCGTACCCACTGGGAACTATGGAGTTAGTTCTCACCCCACGTTGCTTTTGGGGTGTTACAGGTTCACACGTGAGTGGCGCGGCGGCGCGAGGAAAGGGCGTAGCTCCGTAGATAGCGCCCTACCACAGAGACCAGAGTTAGCCGTACCCCGAGTCAACATATCCTAGGGATATAGAGATGAAAAGATCAATGTATCAAAATTGTAATGAATAATTGATGTAACAATTCATATTAAGATGTACTATACTTGTGAATAATGATGTAGTAGCTTAGATTGCATTTGGTTGGAAGTAAATTATAATTGAGAGGTAAAGTATGAATGAATGAATGTAATAACTTAGGATGTGTTTATGTTGTTTGATACCTTCCTTATACAATCGTTGTATGTTGAATATTGTTCCTGTTTGGAACCTGTTATAATTGTATTGATTGCGATGCCTTCAACGTACAGGGAAGACTCTGTACGCAGTGCAGGGGAAATTCTGTTCGTTCGACGCTGTCGGTGCCGCGACCCCGGCCAAATAGGCGGGTGGTCGCGGTGTATGACAACTGGGGATCTTCGAGAGCTTTTGGAAATCAAAATCTGCAAACTGCAGGTTTTGTGCTCTCGGGGACCGGTCCCTGGTGGGAGAGACCGATCCCCGAACGCATAGGCAGCGAGGGAGGCTGAGAAATCGGCTAAGTCCTGGAAAACCAGCTCTCGGGAGACGGTCCCTGCGAAGAGAGACCGGTCCCCAGAGACCGGTTCCATTGAGGGAGATCGGTTGCATCGCGCGCAGCCTACGCAGTCCGCGGGAGAAGCTCTCGGGGACCGGTCCCAGGTCGGGGAGACCGGTCCCTGACTGTGAAAAATGCCCAGTCTGGGCAGTGCATTGGAAATAAAGTGGAGGGGCCTTGTTGTAATTGTTACAACATGATATAACCCTACCCCCTTCACTCCCACGGCCATTTTCACCTCCCGAACTCACTCCCCTTCTTTCTCTCTCTAGAACCCAAGCTCCAAGGCAAGGAGAAGGTGGAGAAAAGCTTGGAGAAGGTGGATTTTGGAGGTTTGGTGGTTCTAGAAACTCTCCAACAAGAAGGAGATTGCTAAAACTTGGGCCAAAGTAAGTTTTTAGCATGTAGAGCTCTAGGGTTTGGATTTTAACCTTAGGTTTTGGAGTTTTGATCTCTTTAGAAGCTTTAGAAAAGTAATGGAGCCTTGAACACCATGAAACCATGGTTTTCTTGAGGTGCTCACATGGTGAACTTCTAGGGTTCACAATAGATGCCCTAGATATGGTTCCAATAGCTTGGAAATGGAATTAGAGAGCTTCCTAGGCTTAGGGATGAGATCAATCTAGGAGCTATTGCTATAGGGCATTGTTAGGGCTCAAATTTGGGACTTTTGCCCTAGAATTTTTTGAGGGCGAATTGACCTCGTAGAAACCTAATTAAGGGTGTTCTCGACGCGTTGGACAACTCCGTTTGACGTTACGAAAATGTTAAGTATGGTTCATGTACAAAAGGCCTAATATGGCACTATTTTGGTTATAGGACGCAAAATCGGCTTTCGTAAAGTTCGGGAGTCATCATATTCTACACCTACACGACTACTCGAGGTAGGTGATGCATTCCAAGGACCTCGAAAATTTCTTTATGTCTAAAGTGTCATATTTGAACATATATGTATATATTGAGCATGTTGCATAGTAGGGTTGATTGTGAGCTTTTATGGCATGATTGTGAATTTAATTTCGTATGAAATACTTGTAAGAATATGAGAATTATAAATCTTATTTATGCATAACAAGTGACAAAAACCTAGAAGAGTTAGTGAACAAAAGTGACACAAGAACATAGACCTAGTGAGTGACATTGAGGAGTCTCGAAAACTTAGAAAACAAGTGTCACGACCCGCGACCACCTGCCTATTTGGCCGAGGTCGCGGCGCCGCCGACAAACCGCCGAACGGACAGAGTTTCCCCTATACGTCCTAGGTGTCGCAATCAAAACAAAACGTCCTAGGTGTCGCAATCAAAACAAAACAAGTGGTTCCGACCAGGAACAGTATTCAATCACAGATTGCAAATGGAAATGTATCAACAACATAACACATCCTATGGTATTACAAACATTCGCCACAGTTTGCATTTTACATTACATTCAACCTCCAAATGCAATTAAGTTATTACAATTAATATTACAAATTTGATACATTGTGTTCCTTTCCCTTTCCTATACCCCTAGGCTATGCCGACTCGGGGTACCTCCATCTCTAGTCCTGGGGTAGGGCGCTATCTATGGAGCTACGCCTTTGCTTCGCGCCGTCGCGCCACTCACGTGCGAACCTGAAACACCCCAAAACAACGTGGGGTGAGAACCAACTCCATGGTTCCCAGTGGGTACGACCACTCAAGGGAAAAGCTCGACCGATAGGTCCAAGGAGGCACTGCAATCATGTTAGTCCAAAAACATCTACAGATATATATATCGTAATGTAATTATGCAACTAACAGATAACATGCCTCGGGATATGCAATATGAATATCATGCAACTATGCAACTGTATAAACAACTAGTAGATATGTTGATTCTACGTTCACTTTGCTAACTTTAGCTCATTTCATTCAATTCTAAGGTTTCTATTACCTTAGGTTCTCAACTCAAGTTCAACTTGCTTCTAAGGTCTCTATTACCTTAGATTCTTGCCTCGATCACTAGCTTATAAGGTTTCCATTAACCTAATCAAGCTAACCACCCGACTCGGCCTCGAGTCAATCATCTGCGGATAGTCCGCGCACTAGCTGCAACTCAGCCTGGCTGCCATCGTAGCCAACCGCAAATCTGACTTAACCATCTGGCGGCGAACTCATCGCATCGAATCCAACAATAACTCAAGTCATGATTTAGCCATCTGGCGGCGAACTTATCGCACCTTACCCAACAATGGTTTCAGTCGTGACTTAGTCGTCTGGCAGCAACCACATCGCTCTTACCCAGCAAGGTTCAAGTCAATCTAGGCGATATCATCCGATAAGCGAATGGGCGAGGAGAACCACACATACCCAATTCTCCCTTATTCTCATAGCATCTCGGGCGAGGAGAACCACACATACCCGTTGAATCACTGCCAGGCGAGGAGAACCACACATACCTGCAGTTAGGATTCGCTTGCCATCTCTTTTACCACAATTTCCACCGCTTCTTTTGCGGACACATCACTTGGGATTCCGGAATCCATTTCACAACTCAAGGGTTGGTCTCAAACCCTATATTATTGACCTATCTAGGTCCAATGTCCTGTTCACCCTAGGTCCAACTGACTCTAGGTTCAATGCCTCTATCACATAACCTAGGTTTATTTTAACTCTAGGTTCAATCCATAACCTATGTTCACGACACTAGGTTAATGCCACACACCTAGATTTAGTTAACTCTAGGTTCATTCTCAACCTATATTCTTTAACACTAGGTTAGATGCCACTCGACCTATGTTTAAAAACACTAGGTTCATTATCATTCATGTTTAACCTATGTTTAATACACTAGGTTAAGTGCCACTCGATCTATTCGACATCCTAATTGTCCACATCAAGTTCAACAGATATCCACATTTTATCTAGCATGCATTATATGATGCCAACATGCATATTCCTTCTAACATGATCTACAACATGTTAACATTCATGTTTTAGCTAGCATATTTGCATTATGTCATTAATATGCATTCTTTACAATATGCTCACATGCGTTATTTAGCATTATTTACATGCATCATCTACATGCATCATCTAGCATTTTTATAACATGCTCATCGTGCATTTTATGGTAGTCATAGCATAGCAATTAATATGCATTCACCTAGCATTTAACCCTTGCATTCATCTACCATTTATATGCATCAAAATGAAACCACGTTTCTCTTAGACATAAGGGCGACCTAGTCGCTTCGGTAAGCACAACCCACCTTAGCTAGCTTTCCGATTGCTCGTCGACACTTGCAATTGGCCTCCCGCGGCACTCGGCACTCGTTTGGGCCCGATTTCATAGTTGCTCTCCAAGAGCGCGCCGCTTCGCCGTTTCAAGTGCTAAAGGTCTTTGCCTTATCGTTACGGTGCTCGGGACCCGATTTCACGATTTATGGACGTCGCCTCGGCCTTCCAGGCGAAAACGAAGCTCCAAGCTTTCGTTTCTTCAATATCTTTACAACGGCTTGTCGGATTGCCGAACCGACTTCGCCAACGTGTTTCGTTACCTATCAATTAGGTTTACAGAGGGTCAAATGAGATCAAACCCTCCCAAATCACAAAATCCTATTTTGGATGCCCTAGATGTTATTACTACCAAATCCACCAAATCGATCCATGAAATGGGAAAAAATCATCTAAATAGCATGCTAGGGTTCCGTTCAAACCAACCTTAGAGATCAAAAACCTATCTCTAAGGATCTACCATGAGAGAGCACCAAGCTTACCTCTCTAGGCTTGCTCCAATGGAGAGAAGAAGATGATGAGGATGATGATGATGATGATGATCCTCTTCTTCTCCTCTATCTTCTCCTTCTTTTCTTCTCTTTTCCTTTCTTTCTTTTCTTTCCTCTCTTCTTCCCCTTTGTTCCTCTTCCACGATCGGAGAGAGAGAGAGCGACAGTGAGGGAGAGTGAGGGAGTGAGAGAGAGAGAGAGAGAGAACACCTCTCTAATAATCCCCTCTCATTTGTAACAAAATGCCATTAAGTCCCTCAATTTTTCATCTCTTAACTAGCCCTCACTAGGCATTCTGCGCGCGGAGGGACCGGTCTCCCCAACATGGGACCGGTCCCAGAGGACCTTCCCCGATTCCTCGCGTTCGGGAACCGGTCTCTCCTTGAGAGACCGGTCCGCCGGAGACCGGTCCGCCCACCAGAGACCGGTCCCCGAGAGCTCATCTCGCGGGACTTAGCCAATTTTTAGCTCTTCTCACTAGTGTCACCTGCGAGGACCGGTCCCCCTGCTGCCAAGGACCAGTTGCCTCAGCAACCCCGCAACCCTCAGCTAATGGGACCGGTCTCTCCCTGCCAGAGACCGGTCCCCGAGAGCAAAACAAGACAAAATGCAGATTTGGCATCTTTGCTCTCGCGGACTCCATTCCAATGCACTTTTTGGTTTTCGTGCATCCATAACTTTTCCAAAATTTACCCACTCGACAATTAGTCGATTCTGGTCGAAGTGCAACTCTCGAATTTCGAGAATTCACATTGTTACATTCTCTCCTCCTTAAAAAGAGTTTCGTCCTCGAAACTCACTCATTCATAACTCCAATTCACCCCTCATTTCAACTCATTAATTAATCGAGGGTTCCAATGCACTTTCGCACTCCGGAGTGGCCTCTTCCTTATCGGAATCATCCAAAGGCCCACTACGGGAGATGTGAGACCAAATTCACTCACATTTGTCACATGTAAGTCCAAAAGTGCATTACCACCATGCAAGGAACTGCTCTTGCATTATACACCCAATCGAAAAATTTTACTCCGATTCGATCACCAACATTGCTTAAAACAATGTCGTTGGTGCATCGACCAATCGCGAGTGCTCCAATCCCAACCGGATCCTTGCTCTATCTCAAGATGGCACACTCTGGCACATCTCCAATCTTAATCCATAAAAGAGCATTATCCATGTGTCTCCTAGAGACCACTCTGTCACAACCGATACTAATCTGCTCATCTCGGTTCACCACAAGGGGTCCATAGACCACCAATCTCACAAAGGCCCATCGCCTAACCTGTCTCAATACACGTAACATCTCTCGCTCGCAAGCGCAGACCCAATTATCATCAGGCGACATTCTCATTGGAGAATTCGCACACACTCCAACCAGGAGCAACCAAGACCCCAAACCACATCGAATCCTCGGGTTGGGTCACCACACACACTGTGTGTCGTCAATCTCATGATCCAACACGTGGCATTCCACGCACTCGGGTCTAAACTCGGACTGCCGTCCTAACCAAAACTCTCCGCCCTACCTATAGGTATCGGGCTGCTGTCTTTCACAGCTGACTGCGCCTGCCCAATGGGCCCAGGCTCCACAGTACACAACTGGTCCAGGCACGAGTTGTCCCCAAGCACTACTCGCCAACATTGTCCTACACGACGTACTCTACAGAGCTGCACACTCTATCAGCTCCTAGGCACCTAGTGCGAGCCGCCAGCCCTCACGAGTGATCTATGGCCCGCTTCACACTTAGCCTTGCTAAAGTGCTACTGCCAATTCACTCGACCGGCTGAATCGAAACCGCACTCTACGAGTATCTATACTCGAGCGCTCTACACCTCTACAGCGTCTCACACGAAGTCTAGCATCAGGCAACTTAGTCTATGCACACCGACCACACGAGCACAACTCGCCTACCTCAACTCGAGGTACTACTAGGCCCACAGGCCAAACTCGGCTCTAATCGACCAATTTCGCAACAGTGGTTCATCTTCACTTTCGATCTACCGAATTCGCATCCGAAATACCCTTGGAATATTCGGGTGTCCCCAAACATCAAGGCTCAACTCTCGCGATCCACTATCCATTGCCTTGAGTGTCACTTCACTATTTCGTGCTCGCCATGAGTCCTTCCCTTGTTCAAGGATCATTACTAGCATTTTGCTAGGGCCATCGAGCTCTCAACCTGCTCCAGCAGATGCCACAATCTCACAATGCAAACATGCTTGGGTATTTACACTTGCCCTTTATTGGTCCTACTATACTAATGTATAAATAGTAGCAACTGACCACTCGTTAATATGCATGCTATGCAACAACTTGATATCAGGAAGCAGCACACGCTTGCTTAATTAACTCATACCTGCCATGGCATTATTAGTAGTCGCAGGCTCCTCCACCTGGGTCGCGTATCCACGGTCACTTGCTGCCCGCTGCGAACCCCTCGGTGGCATCATCTTCAACGTCCGCTCTTCCGACCATGCCGCGGGTGGCACACCCGCAGGCTGTCCCGGAGAAGAAAAGGCCGTTGCCAGTGTCAAGGTCTGGTCATACCCTTGCGGACACTCGTCCCGTACATGGCCCGGCTGCCCACAACGAAGGCACCTGCCATCGCGCAGCACACACCGCCGAGCCCAGTGGGAACCTCCACAAATCACGCATCCTGGGGAGGATCGGTTAGAGGACGACTTCGAGTGACGCCTCGAACTTGATTGTCCACCCGAATCGCTCGACCGTGGCTTCATCCCTCCCCGCTGACGCTCAGAAGACTCGTGCTTCTCACGCACGAAAGCATCACCGTGCTCTGCCAACAACGCTCGGTCCACTACCTCCGCGAAGGTTGTGAGCCTAAGGATTTGCACCCTCTCATAAATCTCCGGTCGAAGTCCACGTAGGAACCAATCGGCCATATCCTCGTCATCCCGTACCACATCCGGGACACAGTTCACGATACGAGAGAATTCCTGTTCTTATTCTCTCACTGAGCGGTCTCCTTGCCGCAGCTTCCTGAACCTGTCCTGAAGCTTTCTCTTTTCAGTATCGGGGAAGTAAGTCGAAAACACCAATCCCCGAAACTCCTCCCAAATCATAGGAGGGAGACTAGGCGATCGATTCCGTCGAATGCCTTTCCACCACACTTTTGCCGATAACTTCAAACAGTGCACGGCTAGGGGCACCTTGTCTCGCTCCAAGGTGTACAGTTCCTCGAAGAGCGTTTCCATTGAGTCAATCCACATCTCCATGATCCATGGATCAACATTCTCTCCGTCAAAGGTAGGCGGGTCAAACCTCTTGAAGGTCATAAGGGCCGCCAAAGCTCGCTCTTTCTCCGCCTCTAATTCCATAGGACCAGGGGCCACCGCCCCCGAATCCATCGTGATTCCTGTCGGCACAACGTGCGCTGCTACCGGTGCAGCCGCCGCAGCCTGTAGTGCCAACAACTCGTGGAGCTCCTTGATCTGCTCCTCCTGCCGCAGTACTACGCCCATGAGCGTACTCATTTGCTCGCGGAGCACCAGGTCTCCGCTTGCCTCGGACTGCTCAGGGACATCACCTATCCCACCCCGCGTCGATCTAGACGGACGTCGCCTACGCGGTGCCATCTTTTCCTGAAACAGGGCAACTCGATTAATTCTCAACCCTCTAGGTCGAGAACGAAACGACTTAACATTGACATAAATCGGGCGAAAGTCACACAAAGGCGTCTATTCTCATCACTCGGTTTCATATTGTCGCGCGCCAAACATGAACACCCTCGGTTGAGAATAACCACACCTCAAGTCTACCTCCAATATCCGTCATAGAAGTTTCAACACAACCCAATCAATGAACCTTTCGCCATAAGTCACAAGTCCTCGTCTCTCACGAGTCTTATTCTCCTATGGTTTGCTATCCTAGGGTCTCCTAGGTCTGCCTAAACCATTCCCATTCTCTGCTTTATGCTCTGATACCACCTCTATCTGTCACGACCCGCGACCACCCGCCTATTTGGCCGAGGTCGCGACACCGCCAACAGACCGCCGAACGGACAGAGTTTTTCCTGTACGTCCTAGGCGTCGCAATCAAAACAATACAAGTGGTTCCGACCAGGAATAGTATTCAATCACAGATTGCAAATGGAAAGGTATCAACAACATAACACATCCTATGGTATTACAAACATTCGCCATAGTTTGCATTTTACATTACATTCAACCTCCAAATGCAATTAAGTTATTACAATTAATATTACAAATTTAATACATTGTGTTCCTTTTCCTTTCTTATACCCCTAGGCTATACCGACTCAGGGTACCGCTATCTCTAGTCTCTGGGGTAGGGCGCTATCTATGGAGCTACGCCCTTGCCTCGCGCCGTCGCGCCGCTCACGTGCGAACCTGAAACACCCCAAAACAACGTGGGGTAAGAACCAACTCCATGGTTCCCAGTGGGTACGGCCACCCAAGGGAAAAGCTCGACCGATAAGTCCAAGGAGGCACTGCAATCATGTTAGTCCAAAAACATCTACAGATATATATATCGTAATGTAATTATGCAACTAACAGATAACATGCCTCGGGATATGCAATATGAATATCATGCAACTATGCAACTGTATAAACAACTAGTAGATATGTTGATTCTACGTTCACTTTGCTAACTTTAGCTCATTTCATTCAATTCTAAGGTTTCTATTACCTTAGGTTCGCAACTCAAGTTCAACTTGCTTCTAAGGTCTCTATTACCTTAGATTCTTGCCTCGATCACTATCTTATAAGGTTTACATTAACCTAATCAAGCTAACCACCCGACTCGGCCTCGAGTCAATCATCTGTGGATAGTCCGCGCACTAGCTGCAACTCAGCCTGGCTGCCGTCGCAGCCTACCGAAAATCTGACTTAACCATCTGGCGGCGAACTCATCGCATAGAATCCAACAACAACTCAAGTCATGATTTAGCCATCTGGCGGCGAACTTATCGCACCTCACCCAACAATGGTTCCAGTAATGACTTAGTCGTCTGGCTGTGACCACATCGCTCTTACCCAACAAGGTTCAAGTCAATCTAGGCGGTATCATCCGATAAGCGAATGGGCGAGGAGAACCACACATACCCAATTCCAGCTTCTTCTAATGGCATCTCGGGCGAGGAGAACCACACATACCTGTTGAATCAATGCCAGGCGAGGAGAACCACACATACCTGCAGTTAGGATTCACTTGCCATCTCTTTCACCACAATTTCCACCGCTTTTTTTGCGGCTACATCACTTGGGATTCCGGAATCCATTTCACAACTCAAGGGTTGGTCTCAAACCCTATATTATTGACCTATCTAGGTCCAATGTCCTGTTCACCCTAGGTCCAACTGACTCTAGGTTCAATGCCTCTATCACATAACCTAGGTTTCTTTTAACTCTAGGTTCAATCCATAACCTATGTTCACGACACTAGGTTAATGCCACACACCTAGATTTAGTTAACTCTAGGTTCATTCTCAACCTATATTCTTTAACACTAGGTTAGATGCCACTCGACCTATGTTTAAAAACACTAGGTTCATTATCATTCATGTTTAACCTATGTTTAATACACTAGGTTAAGTGCCACTCGATCTATTCGACATCCTAATTGTCCACATCAAGTTCAACAGATATCCACATTTTATCTAGCATGCATTATATGATGCCAACATGCATATTCCTTCTAACATGATCTACAACATGTTAACATTCATGTTTTAGCTAGCATATTTGCATTATGTCATTAACATGCATTCTTTACAATATGCTCACATGCGTTATTTAGCATTATTTACATGCATCATCTACATGCATCATCTAGCATTTTTATAACATGCTCATCGTGCATTTTATGGTAGTCATAGCATAGCAATTAACATGCATTCACCTAGTATTTAACCCTTGCATTCATCTACCATTTATATGCATCAATATGAAACTACGTTTCTCTTAGATATAAGGGCGACCTAGTCGCTTCGGTAAGCACAACCCACCTTAGCTAGCTTTCTGATTGCTCGTCGACACTTGCAATCGGCCTCCCGCGGCACTCGGCAACCGTTTGGGCCCAATCTCACAGTCGCTCTCCAAGAGCGCGCCGCTTCGCCGTTTCAAGTGTTAAAGGTCTTCGCCTCGCCGTTACGGTGCTCGGGACCCGATTTCATGATTTATGGACGTCGCCTCGGCCTTCCAGGCGGAAACGAAGCTCCAAGCGTCCGTTTCTTTAATATCTTTACAACGGCTTGTCGGATTGCCGAACCGACTTCGCCAACGTGTTTCGTTACCTATCAATTAGGTTTACAGAGGGTCAAATGAGATCAAACCCTCCCAAATCACGAAATTCCATTTTGGATGCCCTAGATGCTATTACTACCAAATCCACCAAATCGATCCATGAAATGGGGAAAAACCATCTAAATAGCATGCTAGGATTCCCTTCAAACCAACCTTAGAGATCAAAAACCTATCTCTAAGGATCTACCATGAGAGAGCACCAAACTTACCTCTCTAGGCTTGCTCCAATGGAGAGAAGAAGATGATGAGGATGATGATGATGATGATGATCCTCTTCTTCTCCTCTATCTTCTCCTTCTTTTCTTCTCTTTTCCTTTTTTTCTTTTCCTTCCTCTCTTCTTCCCCTTTTTTCCTCTTCCACGATCGAAGAGAGAGAGAGCGACAGTGAGGGAGAGTGAGGGAGTGAGAGAGAGAGAGAGAGAGAGAGAGAACACCTCTCTAATAATCCCCTCTCATTTGTAACAAAATGCCATTAAGTCCCTCAACTTTTCATCTCTTAACTAGCCCTCACTGGGCATTCTGCGCGCGGAGGGACTGGTCTCCCCGACATGGGACCGGTCCCAGAGGACCTTCCCTGATTCCTCGCGTTCGGAAACCAATCTCTCCCTGAGAGACCGGTTCGCCCACCAGAGACCGGTCCTCGAGAGCTTATCTCGCGGGACTTAGCCAATTTTTAGCTCTTCCCACTGGTGTCACCTGCGGGGACCGGTCCCCCTGCTGGCATGGACCGGTTGCCTCAGCAACCCCGCAACCCTCAGCTGATGGGACCGGTCTCTCCCTGCCAGAGACCGGTCCCTTAGAGCAAAACCAGACAAAATGCAGATTTGGCATCTTTGCTCTCGCGGACTCCATTCCAATGCACTTTTTGGTTTTTGTGCATCCATAACTTTTCCAAAACTCACCCACTCGACAATTAGTCGATTCTGGTCGAAGTGCACTCGGATTTCGAGAATTCACATTGTTACAACAAGTGTAGCATGAGTCAAGAATATAATACTTAGAAAACAAGTGTGGCATGAGTCCAAAAATATAGTAATGTATATAACACGAGTGATGATAAAGAATGCAAAGAAAAGAATGATTGAGATATTATGACGTTTCAACCTTAGAGTTAAGGGTCATTTGAGCACGGTCTTCCTTAAAGTTAAGAAATTGATTGAACTTGGAATCCTCAATGTAGGATTGATCGTACTCACCTTTAGTCCTTACTCGAGGGTGGTAGCTCTCCCTCGGGCAATGTGCTCCGGAGTTGACATCACTGGGTTGTAGCGGGTATCTCCCCAGAGGACGGTCCTATCCGGTTGTAGCGGATATCTCCCCGGTTATTAGGATTTTGGGTTTGTGAGTTTGTTAAGGGGGAAACCTACGGGTTAGCCAAGAGATTGGGTAAAGAAATTGTGATCCTGCATTCATCATGAGCATTATATCGAGCATCGCATTTTTTATTGTTTAGGCATATTAGTTGCATTTGTTAGTTGGTTAATTTCTTTCCTCTATTCTATTATGCCTGATTAGACCTAATGGGATAGTCGGCGTGGTTGGTTGCCGAACCCACTAGGAACTTTGTTGTAGTTCTCACACCCCTATTTCCACAAAGCCGGGACCGAGCGAGCCGGCAGACGACCGCGGTATGGGCATCGCGCCCTAGGTAGAGACCGCCCGAGATGTTTTATTTCATAGTCGCATACCCTTTTGATATATCATCTTTTGTATTTCGATGATTATAGTTGTTAAATGAAAGGACATGAATGATGTAAAAGAATTTATTTAATATCAATGTTATATTTTGGAGAAATGAGATGTAAAAGGAAATGATGCAAAATTGTAATTGATTTCCTAAATGTAGTTTATTATTTTCACTATTGACTATTGCTTGCCATCGTGCAAGCCATTGTGTATGCTTCCGCTTATGCAAACTTTATACTCTATTAGTACCTGTTGTTGAGCCTTGGGCGGACAGGGGAGGCTCTGTCCGTTCGGCGTCTGTTTGATGCTCTCGAACCGGCCAAAAGGATCGGGCTCGGGGCATGACATCCTCGATCTATGCATATATTTCATTATTAATCCCCTGTAAGGGGACTTGCGCTTGTGCTGGATTCGGCCCTTGTGGTGGTCCGAAATTGTGTATCAAAGGGTTCACTCCTTGTGCATTTGGGGCCTGCGCCCCAGCCCTAGCCCCTACATTTTGGGGTTGATATGCTGCTACTGGTGGAGGAGGTGGTAACCCCCATGTTATCTCTGGCTGTTGACCGGCATTAACAATAGCCGATTTATAAGCTGCTTGATATGGTGCCCCCTGGTATTGGGGCTGACCATTCACCGGTGTTACAGGATTTTGTAACATTGGTGTCATTACAGGCACTTGCAAGCCTGCTATCGATTGCTCATTCCGAGTTAATAATTGCCCTATTCAGGCAATATTCTTATTAGATGCCGTGATTGCAGCCAATACTACATCTAATCGTGCAGTGCTAGCATGACTATTTTGGTCTAAAACTTGTAAGACCCTAGTCATTTGCCCAAGCGCTTGAGCCAAACTAGGCTCTTGTTGGCCAGATTGACCACTAGTCTCACCCCTCAGCAGGTAAGACTGCTTGGCGTTTTGAAATATTTTTTGAATTACTAGGTTGTTCGCTCCTAGAACTTCTAGGAACGGCCCTATTACGTAGATTTATGGCATTGTCATCAGCCATTATCTTAAAACAAAAACAAATTTACCTCAAAATGTCCCACCGGACGTGCCAAAAAACTGTTCGCTGCCGATTTTCCGGACCCTCATCGTTGTCGACGATCCTCCTCGGGGAGCGTGTTGGGATGGAAACGACTTATGGTACTGACCCTCGAAGTTCACGCCCTTCGATTGATCAAACAATTCAGCTGATGAGGGATCGGATCAGCCGGGTTCGAATCCTCTACAGTAAATTCAGTTTGGCTGGAAGAATCGAATGTACGAACCAAGCAAAAACTGAAGTCGGCCGATGAGCCGAATAGGTAAAGAACACAGGAATTGATCAGCTTGAAGAGCCGAATGCCTTTATATTCACTGATAAGAAGTACAAGGGTCGAGTGTGCCAGATGGCATGCAGACTCGGTTGATCTACTTAAAACTACTCCTAGGAAGAACAGTAAATGCGGGAAAGAGAAAATTACAAGTAGACTACTCCTAAAAAATGCAGAAAATTGCGAGAAAAATAAGGGCGATCTTTTGTTCACAGGAAAAAATACCCCTTTTTAGGGCATTATTGACCGATTTATAGATCACCCCTTGTGATCAGTTATTATCTGTGCATGATCGGCCACTACTCCTGATTCTCCGGACCACTTTCAGCCCACTTTCAGCCGATCGAAACCACTTGCAACTGCTTGCGGTTACTGTAACCTCCCTTAATTGGCGCGACGGTTTCTCTTCCGGTGCTCTTGGTGTACGGCAAGATTGATGCTTTTGAAGGGAATACCGGCGTACCATCTGTCCACGCCTAATTGGCCCAACACAATTATTATTCTTTTCCTATCCGATGTGGGATTATTATAGCGTTATGAGCCCAACAAGTTATTATTGGTAGTGGGTCAGATCAATATATTTAGTATCAGAGCCGAATGCCGATTTCAGTCGAGTCATTACAACTTTATGTATCAAGTCTTCTCATCAGTGATTTCGGTCCAAATGCAGTACCATTGGTCCCACATATAGTTTGCCCTTATCCCAAAGAGAACGGAATAGACTATTCAGCAATGAGGCACTAATTTTGCCGAGACCCAGTCAGATCCGACGACCCGCAAAGGCTTTGCACCAATCAACATCCAATCCAACACATCATAGGTACAATTAATTAACCGAAATTTTCTCAAGAAAATTAAAGAAAGTGAAAATGTCATCTACTTTGAAAATTAGTCGGTCTACTTTTAATATCAGTGGCTCCACACGGGTTTGTTTTAAAGACCAAGACCTCCAAGAAGCGTGAGGAAAAGACCTGCTCAAAGGTTGGAAAAACCATAGAAATCAATACTTTAAAATAAAAAAAAAATACAAAAAAAAAAAAGAAAAGGAAAAGTTCCATAGAAGATCTCTCACTCTCCGTCAATATATACTTGAAGCTGGCAATGAAAACGGTATTCTACTTAAAAGGTGCCAAGCACAAAATAATTAATGATACTCGTGGTAACTTTAATATTTGCTTATTATTATGTAGTTATACATCAATATGGAATGACGAAAACAAAAGAAAAGAAAAGGCATCAGCATATCATAAGAATGCGAAAAGAGCCAAACCCTGCAAAAATTAAAAAGAACTATTTTGGAATAGATAAAAAACCCCACAGTTGTTGAATCATGGATAAAAAGAAAATATTGATGCACATGGTGACGTCAATATCTGCTTATTATATATGGTTATGCATATATGAATTGTTCATAGAGTTAAGGGTGCGTTTAGTTCGCGCTATCTTTTTAAGATTCCTAGTAATCCAATAGGAATAAAAAAATATGACGGTGTTTGGCTAAACACACTAAGTAATCTAGTTGGTAATATTAGATTTACTTGGGAATGAGATTCATCCCAAAGTACTAATCTCATTCTCTTGAGAGAGGGTGGGTACGTATCCTCATATTAATGGATCGGGATAATCATAATATGTCTAATTTTTTTATTTTTTCCTACNACCCGCCGGCTAGTTGATATTATTTATTTTTTTACACTCTAACCTCATATTTCTCTCTAAACTTATCTTTTTCTCTCTAAACTTAATTTATTTTTCTCTCTCTAAACTAAGCTCTCTCTCTCTCCCTCTTTTTCTAAAATCTCAACTTTCTCATTCTCTCTAATAACCTCGATTCTATTTCTCATTCTATCTTTAATTATGCTCTCTCTCTCTCTCTAATATATGTTCTCTCTCCTTCTTTTCTAAAAAGATGTTGAAATTTTTTGTAGCATTATCTAAAATTAATTAAATAAATTAATTAATTAATTGTATTTTTTTTTGTAATCTTAAATAACATGACTAAATAATATGACCATACGAACCAAACACAGAAATGCCATATTCTTAGTAATAGGATGAATAGAAATAAGATTCTCGGATATCTTTTTATTCCTAGTAATCTTTCATAGTGCGAACCAAACGCGCCCTAATAGTGAAAGAATTGTATTCTTAAAATATTAGAAATTTAAGACATGTTCTTCTGTAATTAATTCTTAAATACTACTGATTATGAGATTGTCATGGGAATGGCTACTTAAAAAGTGTCAAGCACAATTAATGATGCTTATGATAACTTTAATATCTGCTTATTATGTAGTTATGCATCAATATGGAAAAAAAGAGAAAAAAAAAAAAGCACCAGCATATTGTAATAAGGTGAAAAGAGCCAATCCCTGCAAAAGTTAAAAAGAACTTTTTTGGATTAGATAACAAAACCACAGCTATTGAATCATGGATAAAAAGATAAAAGGAGAAATTAAGATGTAACCTATCATCAGTATTGGTTCCACTTACCATATCTAATAGAATTGTGAGGACTAAGATTTTTCGTATATAAATTTAATATCTTTTTAAATATTATTGTGTGTATTTTAATTTTAAAACCGTCCGTCAAATTTTAGTAAAAAATGATTTACAATGAAAATTTTACGCGATTATTATTTTTCACTTAAAGTGAATAGCAATCCTCGTTTCCGGTTGTGACCGAGAAGAGAGGTGGGCTTCGCACACGAATTGAACTCCGTATCGAACGATCCAATAGTTCATTCTCAATGGTCGGACTGTGCCAAAGCTAATGTCGTTGACAAATTTCATGTTCGACGCATGGTTTTTGAGAAAAATAGCTTTTATCGCTGGGAGGGCTTTTATTTCACGTTGTTCTTGCTTTTTTGAAGCGATTAGTGCTTCGTTTTGCGTGAAAACTCGCAGGCAGGGACCTTTCCACGAGAGGAACGTAATAAAGAGGGATTAGAATGTGAATTTTGAGAGTTTGGGGACTTTGGAGCGATTATTCTCCAAGATTAATGGGTTTTAGGTTTATAAAGTTTGATTTGGGGATTTTGGAACCCAAACCCTAGATCAACCCTCATCCTCCACCTTTGCCACCTGAGGAAGAACCCTGCCGCCGCCATCGTTCCCGCCGGCTACCGGAGAAGGAGAGGAAGCCAATCTCCTTCTTTCTCTCTCCATTGATGTGTGGTGTGAAGGGGGGACCTCGAGCCCTCTTGTATTCGGCTGCCGCCAACCTAGGCTACCGCTATCGTCACCACCGAACCCCGGGCAGCCATCCCTGATGCTTCTCTCGCTGCCGTGCCCTGAGGAGCTGCCACGGTTGAGGAGGAGCTCTACAGAGCTTGTACAACTGTGGGGAGACACCCAGCTGCCACCGTCGCACCACGCCACTACAGGGCGACGCCGGAGGTCCCAAGGAGTCCACCGGCGCTACCCCTCGCTGTCTCGACCCGCCGCTGTAGGGATTTATGATGCCTTAGCCACCGGTCCACTTTGGGGTGCTGCCGCTGCTGCCGGCCAGGGGTCCCGGCCGACTCCCCTGAGTGCGGTGATCTTCCCCTGGCTGGAGTTCCCCCTGCCGTGCTGTCGGCCGCCGGATCTGTGATGCCCTACCCTGGCCGACTCCCCTAAGTGCGGTGATCTTCCCCTGGCTGGAGCTCCCCCTGCCGTGCTGTCGGCCGCCGGATCTGTGATGCCCTAGCCCCTGCATGGTTTCTGCCAAGTGGAGCTTCTTTTTATGGCCACCAAAGACTTCGGTGAGCACTTGAAGCATGAGCACCACTCTTCAGGTCTTGTGGAGACCCGCGCTCACCTTCGCTGTAATCAACGAAGCTCCGATGTGCACGTAGGACTTGGCTGCTTCCGGGAGCAAATAATTGGAGGGGTTTCTCCACTATTTCAAAGCCTTTTGGCCGTTGATTGTGCTCCGAACAGTGAACACGAGCATCATAGTGTCGAGACGAAATCAAATCGACTGGTTGGTTGGATCCGTTACGACGCGAATCTAATGAGCTCGAAACTCGTGTTTATGTATTATTTGAATAGTATCTAGTACATTAGCGAGTTGTTTGCAAGTTGTAAGCAATGAGGACTCTATGCATAGCCTCAGAGAGTGTGTAATCATTGTTAGCAACCTCTTCACTGATTGTCAAAGGCTTGGGATCCGTTTCAGAGCGAAAATATGGTCCCACAGCATCGTTTGGCAGAAATTCGCCGATCGGATGCGGTTTAAGTTGCTGTTTTTGCACGTTAGCCATCCGAATGCCCTAGAGACCCCGCCAAGACTTGTTGGCTAGTTTCTACCGCCACCTTCAAAGTCCGAACGCGGTGGATGAGCGGCGGAAGGGTTTCAGCACGTTTTTCGACGAAATCGTCGGTAGAACGTAGTTTTGCGTCGCGATGAGTTTCCGGCTGCATGGTCACCCTGGAAATCATCGCCTAGCCCCATAGGCTCCAGGGTCGCCTCGTGTGTTCAGAGGCGATAGGTGAGCGGTGGAGGCTTCCAGTGCCAAAGTGGACACTTTTGGAAACCCGCAATGAAACGGTCGATTGACGACAACCGAGTTGACCTTGATGTTTGTGTTTGCTGCCCGGACACTCAAATGGATGTGTTATAGGGTAGAGGGTGACTCACGGCATCAGTCGGTGTGTTTCGAGACGTTTCATGGGTCCCTCGAGCATCCCGATGCGTTTTCGGGATTCCTAACGAGTTTGGGAATCGGTTTTGGAAAACCGATCCCACAGGTGGTCTTGGGTTTGTAAGCGATGTCTTTGAGTCAGTTGGTTCGGTTTCTGACTCGGTGGACCTACCGTAGGTCTGGTCGAGGGTTCTGTGCACCGCGGAAGCTAGGTACAACTGCGACACATGGGGGTACTTAGATTCGAAGTCGGTTCAGTGGTACACGCTCGGTGATATTCCCTTCATCCCTACTTTTTACTGCATGCATATATACATATTCAATACTTGAGCTCTTCACTACATGACTTCAACCCTTGCTCTACTTAGTATACTCTCTTGTTTGCCATGATATAGAAGTAGAGCGGTAGTGACACTTGTATTTATATTCTAGTTCACCTGAGTGGTCGGTGCCCATGTACTTATAGTATCATTGATCTCACACTTTTCAATTCACCTGAGTAGTCGGTACTTGCAAACTTGAGAGGATATTAAGCTTGTCTATCCTAATTGACCTCAGTGGTTGGTACTTGTGTTCCCATACAGCTTCGGTGACCTGTTGGTCGGTGTGCCCCGATGGGAGGTGTTTGTTGGCTATTCGCTGACAGTTGACTATTGATCATATTCGCATTGATCGCCACAGCTCGGGAGCATTTTATTAACACCAACAGTCAGATCCCCTGTAGGAGTGTTTTTTTTCGGAAAAGTGGTTGGTTGCCAACCCATGAGCCCAGCGGGTATTTGCTATGGTTATATGCCAGGTGGGCGAGCAGGAAGTGGCTTTTGCTTGAGATCCTTAGACCAACACGGTGGTGTAGATTGGATACATTTGGACTATTCATTCGGTTGACGCATATAGCTACAGTAGAGGTTGTTGCATACTTACTTTCAGTTCATTTCTTACACTTATTGCTACTATGGACCTTTCTTTACCTATACCTAGTTACTAGTGAGAACGCTTGCCTTCGTCGGCTCACAGTACCCATTAGGAGACCCTTTGTTGGTTTCTCACCCCCAATTTTCCATAGATGACCCAGGTGGGATTGATCGGAATGGTGCATGAGGCTGTAGTTAGAAGGCCGAGATAGAGTTTCCCAACATACGATATACATTTGATTATACTCCTTACTTAGCATTAATTACATTTGTGGATAGCAGTCTTACCCTTACACCTGTCAGTAGATACTTATGTGGTTCAATTACTGTTTATACTCATGGAGTTTGGGATGTTATACTCATGAGGTTTTGGATATCGAACTTTTGGACTTGCGTGGTTTTAGCTTGGATTTTGAAATGTGGCTTTCTACCCCTTGTGGTAATATTTTCAAAATAAAGGTTTCTGTGGTGGGAACGACTTTTAAATGATTTTCTTGCGGCTTTTTAAAAGATAGAATTTCAAACAAAGTCTTCGTATGGGAGACATTTCCAACTAATAGGATGAGTGAGAATGAATGTGAATAGATGTGATTAAAGATTGTCAATTGTATGCTGATGAATATTGTTCTTTGTATATCCTGTACCACTGTGTGTGTGAGTGAAAGTTTGGTTGCTAATTATACATATACTATGTCATGCAAATATAAAGAAAACTCTGTCTGTTTATTTCGAAAATTTTCTGTGCTTGTGGCGATCTAATGCATCATTGGGGATTAAGATTTTGAAAAAAAAAAAAAAAAAGAGACAATTTTTTCGCTTACTCTGATTTATAAAGATAGCCCAATTTCGAATTAGCTTTCAAAAAGGACCGCCGTTCCGCTTACTCTAATTTATAAAGATAGCCCGATTTCGAATTAGCTTTCAAAAAGGGGCCCCGGAGCATGACAAGAATCCGCTGAAAAGCAGGGAGGGATTCACTAACATCCAAAGTAGAGATGAAAAATTTTCCTTCGAATCTGGGTCTCCACAGAGGTCAGCCTCCAATAGGACGGGGAATTGGGAGGACTTCGCACCCCAGGGGATGGGGTTGAGAAAAAAATTTGACTTAAAAAATAAACTTAATAATTGGATAAAATTTAAGCTAATTTGAATTGGAAAAAATTAAAATTTATTAACATTTCAAATAAAAAATTAATTAATGTAGTGTATTTTAAGAAATTTTACGTATCTCGCGAGGATGGTCCGGGCAGAATTTGTTTCACGCTCGTGAGAATTTGGCAGGAACAGATATTCTAAAAACCTGCGGAGAATCTAATACAAGAGAAGCAATGTTTTGAGGTAAAATATTGAACTAGCGGTCACGACGTAGCAGAAGTCCTAGAATAGCAGGCGGCAGACTGAAGCCTAACTAAACAACAAAGAATATTAATAAGAATCTACCAAGGGTTCGTTCGGAAACTAAAGTTGATGTCAAATTCTCATAAAGCGATCATCAAAAGGTTTCTCTTTTTTTCTTCGCCATTCATGGAGAGTAGATTTTTCAAGGACAAAGTACCTGTTGAAGAAATATTAGCACTAATATGTGATGGAAGCTCTTGAAATTATGTTAAAAGATGTTTACATAGTAGAGCATAAAAAACAGAGAAGACTACAATATTACATGCAAGAGTCCACTAGGAAATACATTAATCTCTCGCTTATAGGCTCGCTGTTGAAACTTAATTGACGTTGCGAGTGCAAAGTAATGATGGTGGAACTGCACGGGTTCACTTACAACAGTCGGCACTCTCAATTTTTTAGCGGACCAATTCCAGCAGTACACCTGTCTCAAAACTCTCAAGAGGAGGAATACGTTCCGAAAAATATATGTAATAGTTTGTTATTGCAAGAGGGCGCAAAATAAGTAAATTTCATCTTCTAGACGTCTTCTCAGACCGACCCAATGTCGATATACCACATAATAGTATAAAATTTGCACCTATTTTTCTTTTTGTTATATTGCACAACAGATAAGTTTATCCTCCCCAATTCTTTTGTGAATGATTCGTCTTGTTTCCCTTCCACTTAGAAACACATGAAAGAAAAAGGATGAAGTAACCCTACTGTAACTGCGCTGTTTATACAGTAAGTAATATGCAACTGAATATTGCTTCCCCGATCGTGTTGTTCTTCAGACAACCAAACTTAAACCTGAAACAATCTTGAGGACCTATTGTAGAAGCGCACAAGACATGAGAAAAAAAATTTGCTCCCCTAATTACCACATATAAGGAATTGCTGCAGTTTTACTGGGCATGCCACAACACAGTCTTATGATAATGGCACGGCATTGACACAATGGCACGAATTTTTATTATCAAATATTCAAAAAAACATAAGATTTATTTTAATATTTCTTCTCGTAGCTATAAAAATGACACGAGTCTTAATTATATCTCACATAATTTATTAAAAATAGAGTGATAAAAAGAACAATTTGTATATATTATATTATGAAAGTATATGCATCAAAACAAAACTAAAATCACGATTTGGTAAACATTCATAGAAACATACTACCATAGGCAAATACGCTACATCTGAATTGATAAAAGAATTGAGGAAGACATTTACTAATTGCAACAAATGTACGTAGATTTACAAAATTTATATATTTCAAGTATGGAAAAATCTTTGTGAAACTTTTCACGTGAAAAAATAGAAAAATTCAAAAATATCCACTAAAAACTCAAAACAAAATTATATTGTCGATTCATTGTCAGCGCCGTGCCACGCCCGAGGACGACCTAGGCACGGTACAGCACGGACGGCGACGGCCCTGGCAATCCTTCCACAGCACAAGTGCACAAGTGAAAAAGGGTTGTTGAGCAATAGACAGGTAGAAATTTTGCAAGCAAATTTTACGTGGTTTTGCAAACTCAAAGAGTACAACCATGCATATCCTCTAAAACTCAAGAATAGGCCAAGTTAACAGCCATTAGCGTGATGAAAGCCAGAGAAATAAATGAAGTAGATCCTCTTAAGGTGAAATTTACAGGTGGGAAACGCAATTTCCAGAAGAGCATCTCTAGGAAAATACAAACCCTCCTTGGATCCCTTTTCATGTAATAGGACGCTGATGATAGGTGATAACAGCAGCAGCAAGCTTCCAAATTCCATATCAGAAAAGTTGAAGTTTTGGTTCCTGCGTCGGTGATCCACCAAAGCCGAATGAAATTTTACTAGGACAAAAGACCTATTATGTTTATATATAGTATTTTAAGGACCTATTAATTAATTCTATTTTGAGAAGGTAAGATGATTCTTTATGAAGGATGAGAAAAAGATTTGTGCACATACAGCATCTACAGCATATACGGAGCAATTTTGTGCAGCTAACTCATCACCGACTCCAAATCTCTGAGATCGGAATATCTTAGTATTTTATTTGGAATAGATTTAAATCTGTAATACAGAAATATCTTAGTATTTTAGTCAAATTGGACTAGACAAGCCTAGATTATAATTTAATCCTAATTTGACTTCAAATAAAAATTACATTAGAGTAAACAAAATTATAGACACGTACTAAAATAAGATAAAATTGTCTTAGATTTTCGACTATATGGTTTTTTTTTTTTTTTTTTTTTTTGAGAGATAGATAGCACGCTACCCGCTTCGTTTATTTCATTTAGAAATAAACTTAGCTGGAAATGTGAATCAACTAGGATTCAAATTGGGACCTCGGATACCAACCACCAAGCCCTTTGCCACTTACTCTAGGGACAGTCAGTATTTTTCGACTATATGTTAAATAACATAAACTCACCCATGCATGCATTGCGCAGCTTCAAATCTAGTTATATATAATTTTCTTTTTTTCTTCCTCTTTAAGTTCTTTGAGCTTAAAGGCAAGTAGGGATATAACTCTCTTTAATTTCTCTATATTTGAATCACTTGAAAACTCTACATATATGGCTTTTGTTTGACAAGAAAAAAAAAGAAAAAAATAGTAGTAACCTTTCTTTGTTCTTTGTTTTCTTTTAAAAAAAAAGATTTCCAAGCTAACAAACACTTGAACAAAAGAATTTCATCCCCATGTACCTTGGACATCAAATAATTGAGAAGAAACAAAAACAAAACTGCAGTAACATTGGATACACCAGAAGGTGCACGCACACCTGATTATCAGGTATGGCCAAACAAATTCTGGGAGTTGCTTTTCTACAACTTTGTTGATAGTACAAGCCAACTGTCTGCAATCAAAAGCTGATCAAATTTATAGGGCACAGTACACTACTACCCGATTCCCATAGTTTTTTTTGAGTACCTTAAAAGTCCAAAAGTAGTTGTGGAAGTACTCTCTCAAGATGGGTAGCTTCAATTTTGTCACTTCCTTCTGCTTCAGCAAGTATGGCGGCACGTTGAACAGCCTCTTTGAAAAATAAAATAAACTAAAATAAGTTTAAACAACTAACTTTTAGTATGGCACCAGATTTATATCAAGTTAACATATTAAAACATATAAATAAACTCGGGGTTTCAAGCATGCACACCTGTGACAAAAAATCGCAGAAGCTCACAACTTACTTTAAGTGAACTTGCATTAGCTGCATGCAACAAACATATAATTACAAACTACAACCATTATAAATTTCTCAAAGCATAATATCAAAATTATATAATCTTAGCATGTCAGGAAAGAACGAAAATTTTATAAAGCAATTATGGTGAACACGGAAAACAATTTATGGGCAATCAACTAGAAGGCATGACAAAACTACAGTTTTAGTGATCAGCTCAGAGTGTGGAACATTGATATAGTATATTTTGGAATACTGTTGTTTTTGAACATAAGATAATATGTCGATAAATAAAAAAATTATGGACTCTGAGTTTGTGAACAATTTATATTTAATAAATTTGTTAATTTCTTGCCTTGTGCATTTACAATAATTAAATTACACTTTTAGCTCCATGTTGATAATGGCACAAAAGTTATATTATGCAATGCTTCAAAAATTGCTCCTTATGCTTAAGGGTGCAAAGCAGGCCACTAGGCCCAAAATGCTTCGAGCCAAGCTGTGGCACAACATAGGTACTGTAGCACACATGCCATGCCGGCACCGCCCGAATTAATGGGCCATGTTGGGCCGATGTGGAACCTGTAAAATTTGAATTATGTAACAAATTGACTTTTTAAATTCAATAAATGGAAATGGAGAACATTGAGAGAGAGGCTAATTTCATAAATTGGAACCGTTTCCGACGAAACAAAATCACCACTTTTATGGCCTGTCAATGCAGGAAGACGTGGTGAAGTCCATTTTTGGATTCTGCAAGGCGAAAGCGGGGAATAATGCAAAAATCAAAATAGGAAAAAAGGTATTTTTGGAAAAAAGTGCGACTGTTAATGTATGGTTTCGCATGAAACTCATTGGGAGGGGCTACTGTGCAATTACGTGTGCCGATGAAGTTGGAGCATAAAATGTGGAAAATACAATAGGCTACAAGAAAAATTACAAAACCCTATATTAAAGTGAATCCGGAGTTTGGAACCCTAACTCCCTCGCTTTTTCTCCTTAGCTTCCCCAGCCGCAAGTAACATCTCACCCCACCTGCGCCGCGCCGACCTGACCTCCGGCGATCCCCTCAGACTACCGGAGCCTCTGCCAAGATCCCGAAGTCTCTCTCTTCCTCTTTCTCTCTCTCTGTCTCACTTAAATACCTTGACCCAATCTCCTCATGCCTTCGACCGCACAGTCCCAAACCAACGTCACCGGCCTCCAGGGGTTCCAGCGACCCTCCTCCGATTAGCCCAGGCGCCACCATGTGCCCCGAGTCCGATCTCCACCTGTGAACCTGATATGTTGAGGATCAGGCCGCATCTTCAAGTCCCGCGCTGCTATCGTCGCCGTCGCCGCCGCCGCTTCCAGCCGTCCCTGTCGACATCTATGGACCTGGAGAACCCTCCAGCGTAGCCCCAACATCTCTCGACCATCCTATTGCTCGGGTAGCCAGTCTGAACCTGAGGGTGCTTAGGCTTGGCTGCAACCCTTCAACCACCATTGTCGCCTCCCGCCGTCGGCAACAGTCATATCTGATCTCTCCTCGTCAAGCACGACCCCTTCCGGCTAGTGCGAGCCTTCTTTGGCGGTCGAAACCCGAGAAGAGTGAAAACTGCTCTAGGCTGCATCGAGCAGGGTTTTCGCACTCCTGCTCTGGCAATCCCATTCATTCATATCTCGTTGTTTTGCACGCAACCACAGCTTCAAGATGACGCTACTGTCACGGACGCTCCGGGTGCAAACGCCAAAAGATTACCTCGATGCGAAGTACATTCAATTATGCCCTGTGATGTTGGGCAACTGGATGTTCCTTGCGAACCTAGTGCTTTTACCGCTGAAGGAGTTCGATGTGGTGCTTGAGATGGACTGGCACATTGAACACCATGCTACTCTCAATTGTGAACAGAGGATGTTGACCTTCAATGCACCCGGGAAGGAGGAGTTCGTCCAATGAGCATGTTGCTCTTTCGCAATGACCATCTCTTCAGCTAGGGCAAAACAACCTACGATTGGCAGATGAATGGCCTACCTGGCTTCGGTGGACGTCATTCGCAGAGCGGCTCCAAATCTTGAGAAGATTTTGGTAGCTCGAGAGTTTCTTTTTTTTCCGACAACTTTTTTTCCGACAAGCTACCCTCGATGCCTTCAAATCGGAAAATTGAGTTCTTCATAGGATTGGCTCCCGACACGACTCCCATCTCAAAGGCCCCATACCGAATGGCCTTCACAGAGCTGAAGGAGCTGAAGGCTCGGCTGGAGGATCTCCTGGACAAGGGGTTCATCAGACCGAGTGTGCCCCCCTGGGGTGCACCCATTCTTTTCGAAAAAAAAAAGAACGATAGTCTATGTTATGCCTAAACCATCGAGAGCCCAACAAGGTCACGATGAAAAACAAGTACTCCTTGCCACAGATCGACGACCTTTTCAATCAGCTACAGGGATTATCGGTCTATTTGAAAATTGATCTGCAGTCAAATTACCACCAACTAAAGATCAAAGCAGATGATGTGGCGAAAACTGCATTCAGGACTCGTTTTCACGGTGATGCCTTTCGAAATTATTAATGCCCCAGCAACATTCATGGACATGATGAATTGAGTGTTCAAGCCATATCTAGATCACTTTATCGTAGTTTTAATTAACGATGTACTGATCTGCTCGCGGATTGATGAGGTGCATGAGGATGCAATCTCTGGCTTCTCCTTCACATGCCCCTCTATTGACGTTGGTTCCCATATAGTTATTTCACCGCCTGAGACTTTATCAACATTTCCTTTTACCTTGAATTTTGATGCCTCACAGGTTAGTAATAGGAACGATGCCGATGTCATTGGTCAACCAGAGCTCCGAGTCTATACTGGATGACACACCGTTTGGCCTGCTGCTGCTTCACCTTCCACTGTTTCCCCGACACCTTCCACCTCTGCTTACTACCTTCCCCTGGGCCTACTTTAGTACCTTCTCCCTCACCTTCTGAGCCTCCTTTACCTCCCCAAACAGACTCTATGCATACTCGATCCATGACTAAGGATTTGGCTGAGTCTACCTTGATTCTGGCTTCTGGGCGTTCTCTTCTTTCTACTAAGCCTACCACTTTTCATAAAGCTTTTTAGGATGCAGATTGGCGTGCTGCCATGGCTGAAAAATTTGATGCCTTGCTGTCCAATGCTACTTGGGACCTTGTGTGACACCTTAATAGTCCCACATTGGGTAGTTATGGCTAGATGTGGAAGTATATAAGCTTGATTGGGCTAGACATAATAACTAAGCTTAAACATTTTGGGCCGGTGGTTTGGGCCCAACGAGTTATTATTGCTAGGTATCAAAGTCAGTTCACTAGCCGAAAGTGTGAGATAAAGGTCAAAATGATAGACTAAACCGGGGATGGTGATTGACAAGCTAAGTCAGGATCGGAACGACAAACGCTAGCGAGATAAGTCTCATATCGCTTGGTGATCTTGAGCTGTGAGCTGTGTGTGTTTAGGGCTGACGAGGACGTCAGGCCTAAACGGGGGGAGTCTGTGACACCCTAATAGTCCCACCCTAGTAGTCCCGCATCGGGTAGTTATGGCTAGATATGAGAGTATATAAGCTTGATTGGGCTAGACATAATAACTAGGCTTAAGCATTTTGGGCTGGTGGTTTGGGCCTGACGAGTTATCATTGCTAACGGGTCAGGTCGTTACACTTTGTTCCTCCTCCCTCTTCCGTTGATCTCATTGGCTGTAGATGGGTATGCAAAGTAAAGCAGAAGGCGGATGGTTCTCTTGAGCATTTCAAAGTTCAGTTTGTGGTTCATGGTTACAAACAGCAACAGGGTTGACTT
The DNA here is from genome assembly GCF_001540865.1 of Ananas comosus. NCBI lineage: Eukaryota > Viridiplantae > Streptophyta > Magnoliopsida > Poales > Bromeliaceae > Ananas > Ananas comosus. The sequence goes on from NC_033641.1 coordinate 5,818,786, forward strand.
TGATGAGAGCTTTTCTCCGGTTGTCAAGTCAACCACTATTCGTATAGTTCTTTTGGTAGCTCTCTTCTCTAGGTGGTCCCTTCGCCAACTTGATGTGAAGAATGTCTTTCTTCATTGAACTCTCTCTAAAGGGGTTTATATGACACAACCCCTCATATAACCCCCTGGCTTTGTGCATCACTCTTTTCTTCATCATGTTTGTCACCTATGGAAAGCAATTTATGGTCTAAAATAGGCACCTCGGGCTTGGTTCCAACAGCTTCCTTTCTTTCTAAAATTGATTTTGTTGGAAGCACTACTAATCTTTCGATATTCATTAGTCATTCTTCTGGCAGTCTTGTTCTTCTGTTATATATTGATGATATTAATGTCACCGGCAACTCCTTTCTTTTAGAGGATCTTATCGTTACCTTACAACAAGTATTTGTAAGGAAAGACCTCGGGCCACTACATTATTTTCTAGGTGTTGAGGTTAATCGCTCCACTTTTGGTTTTCATCTGACTCGGCACAAATATGCGCATCAACTGCTTCAGTGACATGGTTTTCTTGATAGTAAGCCAGTCTCTAGTCCTTTCTGTCTGACCTCTCCTCTCTCTTCTCATGAAGGGCGTCCACTTGAGGATCCCTATAGTTATCGTCGGATTGTTGGTGCTCTACACTATCTCACCTTCACTGCCGTCAATTCTGTTGCTCAATTCCTACATGCTTCTCGTGAACCGCACATGCAAGCGGTCGAGTGTATTCTACGATATATTCGAGGGACGCTGACTTATGGTATTCCTATCTCCCACTGCATCAATCCTTCTCTTGTAGGATTTGCAGATAATGATTGCGTTGGTTGTCTAGATACACGCCGGTCTACTTTCGGATATTACATATTTCTGGGGCCCAATCTTATCTCCTGTTTAGCTAAGAAGCAGCCCATTGTTTCTCGTTCCAGTGTTGAAGCAGAGTATCGTACTGTCGCCTACGCACTTGCTGAGACTATGGATCTGTCATCTACTTCGTGACCTTGGTGTTTTCTTATGGCGCTCCATCAACATATATTGTGATAATCTTTGCACCACTTATCTTGCGGCCAATCCTATCTTCCATGCTCGCACTGAACACATTTAACTTGACCATCAATTCTTGCGAGAAAAAGTCCAGTCCGACGATTTGGAATTGGTTCATATCTCTTCTAATAAGCAACTTACAGACATTTTCACCAAGCCTTTATCACCCTCTCGATTTTCAGTACTCCAGCTCAACTTTCGCATTTGATCGGTGGATGCTTAGCTTGATGGGGAATGTTACGACAAGCTTAATATCATTACTCTATATTAGGAAACTGTATATTACCATCATATATAGAGTTACATAGTATATAATCCCAGTTGTATTATTACTATAGTCAGCATTATTACTACGGTAGACATATCTCTTGTACTATATATTTACATCAATACAACCCAAGAAGGTATGCTCTTTTGCACTTCTCACAGACCACCTTATATTCATAAGATGTACTTTTGTTTGAAACTGTATATCTTCTGAATGGTTAATGTAGCAGACTTTGACTTACTCCTTTTAGTGTTATGTCCACATGCTTTAATTATCTTGTTTAGAATGTGTATATTTTTTTTCCGCCTTGTTTGATGTAGACACCTTGTGTGCACCGAAGATGCCTTGTGCACACGGCGGGTCTGTGCACGTGCCGGGTAGGCTTCCGCTGGGGCCAGGGCGTGACAGTTTGTGCACATAACAATCTACCTTCTCCGACAATCCAAATACCTCGAAAAGGGTTGCAACGGCCCTCTTATGGCGCATGGTGACCATGAAATATATGGGAAGGAAAGGAGGCCCAGTTGTCTCTTACTCTATTTTGGACTAAATTAACAAGCCCTATTTAAATTCTTTTTAAAACATTTGGTATAAATCCAAAGAATAATTAAAAACTCCATCCAAACAGTCAAATACTGAATCTAGATTTTTATCCCCAAAGTAAAACCAACTCAATTCCGAAGTATTTTCCACACTTTCTCCAAATACGTACAAACATGCCATTATTGGATATTTTCAAGTGTTTCCTCTTAATTTTGAAAAATAAAATAAAATTTCAACAATAATTTTGAAAAATGTGAAGATCATTCAAAATTTTGTGAAAATTCTAAAATTATGTTTTGTATGTCTTGGGCTCACTGCTAGCAAGATAAATTAGAGTTCTTCAAATTTATCTTGTATCAGTTTTGGCATTAGAGAGATCCTAATGTATTTTTTTTTTCTAAATTATTACCAGGACTTCTAAATATGAACTTTAATTAGATCTTAATCTCATCAAGCCTCCACAAACAACCGATTAGACAATCTATAGTCCACCTTCAATGACTTACAAACCTCCAATACCCAAATTTCATGGTTAACCCACTCATCTCTACCAAGCTATCCAAAAATCTTCTGTTTTTGTCTCATTTTTACACCTATTCAAGAGCTATCTCAACAGATTACTGAGGTTCCTATTATCCTACGTCCATTACCACCACCAAAGGAGTCTCTTCTGCTACATATTGTGCTTCAAATAAACACTAGATCGTTCTCCACCTGCACATGATCTTTTGACACAATACAACAAGTTCATTAATCCGTCTTCTAATGTTTTAGTAAAACTCATATATGCGCTTGAAGTTCCAAATGTCAATTATCTTTTTCACAACGCCACAATTGAAATACAACTAATAAAGATTGTTCGACATGCAGGCATTGGACTGCACTACTTTATCTTTCCAACCATCCAATATATTCCCATTCTAGTGTTGATCCCATTGATATCAAGGACAAGATCCTGTGTTTTTTTGTACATTTTTAGGATTTTTCTACATGGAATAAATCCCGAAAGCTCAGGGATATGGTTTTGAACTTTTACATTAGGATTAGATATATTTGTATTTGGAAAATCCCAAAACTGTTGATTTGACTTAGAGTAGGATTGTAAATATCGCCTATGGCTTGCAATTTTAGAGAGAGAATTACGGCATAATTGGTTCTTTTTTTTCTACCAGTTGGGAAGTCCTGCACCAATTGCAGTCGTGTTATCTCTTTTCCTTCCCCTTGTGTGCATTGGCCAAAAAGTTGTTTTCCCTAAAGGTTCCATCTTGTCTGTCTTTCTCACATTTTTTTTTCCTCGTTTATTCTTCTTTAAAAACTTCCTTCCGAAATTACCTAGACTTTCTCAGGAATCTTGTGAATTTTTACCTCTTCGTTGGCGATTTTCTATTGTTTCTTCTTAATTTCTAAAAGCAAAAATTACCTCTATACCCTTGTAAAATTCCTAAATTTCCTATTTACCCTTTCTTGCAAATATACGCCTAAATTTTTTTCTTTTTCAAATACACCCTATTTTGAGGGTTTAGAAGGAAATATTTGAGAACAAATCTTTTGAAAGATAGATATGAAAGTAGGTCTGTACCGAGGGATATATAGATAATTAGCTCTTTCTTAAGGAAAGATAAAAGTTAAAAATAATTTTTTAAAAAATGTAAAAATCATTCAAAATTGTGTGAAAATTCTACAATTTTGTTTGTATAAATCTTGTGCTCATTGCTAGCAAAAGAAATTGGATTCCTACATCGCCTAGACACAACCCTGAGTAGGGCGTCTGTAAGGAAGTGAATTCTCGAAATCCGAGAGTTGAACTTCTATTAGAATCGATTTGTTGTCGACTTGGCATGCTTCGGAAAAGCCGAAGTCATAAAAAATGCAAAAAGTGCATTGTAGAAGGTCTCGGAGAGCAAACTGGTGAAATTCTGCATAGTTGCAGAATTTGCTCTCGGGGACCGGTCCCTGGTGGGAGGGACCGGTTCCCGTAAGCATGAAAGGTGGCAGAAAATTTCTGCGCAGGATTCTTGCTCTCGGGGACCGGTCCCTGGTGGGAGGGACCGATCCCCGAAAAAAATGGGCAAAGGCTATTAACTGCAAAAATTGCTCTCGGGGACCGATCCCTCTAGGGGCAGACCGGTCCCCGTAGCCCGAAATGCCCAAAGATGAGCTGCTTCATGATTGTAAAGTTGAGGGGTTTTTATGCAATTGTTGCATAAGTGAGAGCTATATAGGGGTGGAGAGCTCTTCTCCTCTCATTTCTCTCAACCTAAAACCTATTTCTCTCTCCCTCTCTCTCTCTAAGTGCTCTTCCTCTCTCTCTAGAAGGTGAAGAAGAAGAGGGCTTTGGTGAAGATCAAGATCAAGAGAAGGGATTTCTTCTTCTCCTTCTCCCTCCTTGGCTAGTAGCAAGCTTGGAGAGGTAAGCTTCTAAGCTCAACCATGGTGAACTTCTAGGGTTTGGGTTTTATATCCTAGAATTGGTTTAGTTGGGACTCTAGTGTACCAAATAGATGTTCCATGCTTGAATCTAGGACTAGAATCATGGATTTTTGCATTGTTGAAACCTAAAAATGGGATTTTGGGAAATCTAGGGTTTTGATCTAAGTTGGTTGGTTGTAAACCTAATTGCTAGGTATCTAAACACGTTGGCGGCGACGGTTCGACTATTCGTCGAGTTGGTGCGGAGATATCGCCAAGTGGAGGGCGTTTCGGCTTCGTTTCTACTCGGAGGGCCGAAGCGGCGCCCTAGGAGATTTCCGAGTTCCTTTCCTTGAGTCGTTGCATCGCCAAGAGGTGGGTGGTGACCATCCCGAAGCAGCTAGACTGCTCCCTATGTCTAAGTGTATTGTTTATCAAGTTTGCATATTGTGATATTGCATTATAGGGTACTTAGATGATTACTACTCATCCTTGTATGCTCCTTGGTATAGTTGCATAGTCGGCTTAGCACTTAAACCTAGGATGCGTGAGATTAGTGCAATAAGGTTTGGAACCCTATAATGAGATGATAAGTGATGAATGTGCCTATGTGGATGAAAACCTAGTAAAGTGTAAACTAATGTATTGGGATCATGTAACAAGAACGAGTGGCATCTAGTTAATGTTGAACACAGGAATGAGTGGCATATGAGAACCTTAGTGTAGTTGAGACACTAGGATGCTGAGTATAGGAATACATTGATTCCATGATGATGACAACCCTAGTTGGCAGGTATCCTCAGTTGATGAGGATTAGATCGTGCTCGCGTAGCCTGTTACGCTTGTAGTGGTCGCTCCACACAAGCTGTGCACTCCGGAGGTTTGGTCACACGATAGGACGGCGGCTAGCTGTCCGCAGGCGGTCTCGGGTGAGTCAAGCGGCTGGGACTCCTCACCTATGGGATTAGAGACGTGAGTTGTGGGCGAGCCCTTGGGCGAGCCGAGTGATTGGGTAAACTAATGAACAAGTAACCTTGTTGAGCATAGTAGTTTGGTAGTTGGCCTTTACTATGTAGCGCATGCATCATTATCTTGGATTGAGGCATAGTAGGATACTTGCATTTTACTTACTATGTCGTTGCTGTTTCATACATATCTATCTATCTATCTATCTTCCTATACCTGCTTAGACCTAGTTGGGAGATCAGCGGAGTCGGCGGCCGAACCCACTGGGAACTATGGATAATAGTTCTCACCCCACTCTGTTGCAGGGCCAAGCTCGAGTACCCCCGACGAGGATCGTGGCAAGGGCTTAGCGCCCTAGGGTTGGTAGATGCTTCCTATTGCATTAGTAGTCACCCTATATACTTGAGAGTAGATGATGTATAGGTGTGAGAGATTTTGGAAGATTGTAAACTTTATGTTTATGTTTTGGAAGAATGTAAAGTTAATCAAATGTATTAAAGTTGAATGAATGTAATAGTTAGTATCTCTCTTTTGTTCACTTGTTTATTACTTGTGATACTTGCTCTTAGTTGTTTAGCACTGGTTGTGCTCTCGCTGTTGTTGCTTGATTGTGTATATATTCAAGATGTTTTCCTGGGCACTTGTTGTACACAATCTTGATGTTTAGCCTTGGGCGGACAGGGGAGGTGCTGTCCGTCCGGCGTCTGTTCGACGCGCCCGAACCGAACCAAATTGGTAGCGGGCTCGGGGCGTGACAGCGTCGAGACTTGATATTTTGTGGATTGGCTAGGCCCTTCTTACGAGGATTTTGTTTTGATGGCTGAGCATAAGAGATGCTAGCCCTTAGGCCCTTGCGAGAAGGCTCTAGCCCTCTTCCCTTTTTCCAAGGGTCTGCCATGGCGAATCCTAAAGAGATAGGCCAACAGCTAGCATGCCACCCATTGGATCCTAGGGTGGCTAAGAGTTGCGTTGGGTATTTTAGTCTTCAAAGGCTACTGGGGAGGTTATTTTAATTCAAATAATATCTAAAATTTTACAATTTTATAATTTTTTTTTAAAAAAATTATAACTATTGATATCTATAAATACTCCTACAAACTCTCCCTATTTCACCACAACAAAAATTTATATTCTTTCTTTTCTCCCAACATTAACCTCTCTCTAACTTCAAATCTCAAATTGAACGCTTCCAATTTCATTTCACCACTACAAAATTTTTAAATTCTCTCTAAATGCTCTTCCTACAAACTTTCCCCACGAGCTCTCTAATGTTGTATGGAAGTAAGACAATAGGTAATAACAAGATTCGGCTAGAAAAGGACAACGAATAAAGCTAGAACAATTAGGGTTTTAAGAAAACCGCTACTTTGTAAGATATATTAAAAGAAAAGATGACAAAGAATGGCTGTAACCGAACTTGCAGCCTTTATATACTAGGGTTGCAAGATACTCATCAATAATGGCCCTTGATTATGACTTATCAACTAACTTTAAATCCTAGCCATCAACATGTTTCAAAAAGTCACATGACCTCTAGTTAAACAAAAGGGGTAATTGCTTATATACCCCTAAAAAGTTACAAACTTTCTGATTTACCCCTCTTAAAAGGCTAATATTGAAAATTTCCTTTTTAAATCCAACCTATTTCAAATATACCTCTAGAGTCAAATTGTGTTAATGAACTATTAGCAATAGCTATTATCTATATGAAATTACTATTTTGCCCCTTCAAATATATACTTCCACCATCACCGACTTTTCTTATTTGCCCTTAAGTTAGGGGCACAAAAAGTATTTTGATTTTGTCTTTTCAAATATACCCTTCTACCATCACCAACATTTCTTATTTGCCCTTAAATTAAGGGCAAAAGAGACATTTTAATTTTTTTTAACTCTAGTAGATATTTAACTCACGTTTAACCTAAGTTAACTTAATAGGTGGTAACTGCAGGGTATTTTGGAATAATGGAAATATGAGGGGTATATTGGAAAGAAAAAAATCAGAGTAAACGAGATATTTCCGAAGGTATGAGGGGTATATAGGCAATTACCCCTAAATAAAATGAAAGTTGTAAAGTAAAATGTGACATCCCAATAGTCCCACATCAGATAGGAATAGAGTTGTCATTGGGTATATAAGAGGACTCCACCCTAGTAATAATAACTGGGCTTAAGCATTTTGGGCCAGCGGTTTTGGCCCAACGAGTTATTATTGCTAGCGGGTCGGGTTGTTACATTTGGTATCAGAGCCAGTTCACCAGCCGGAAAGTGTGAGATGAGTCTTAGCTGAGCCAGGGTCGGAATGACAGACGAAGGCAAGGTCGGTGATTGACAACAGACTAAGTCAGGGTCGGAATGACAAAGGCTAACAAGACAAGTCTTACATCGTCTGATGATCTTGGGCTGTGTATGTGTTTAGGGCTGACGAGGACGTTAGGGCCTAAACGGGGGGAGTCTGTGACACCCCAATAGTCCCACATCGGATAAGAATAGAGTTGTCATTGGATATATAAAAGGACTCCACCCTAGTAATAATAACTAGGCTTAAGCATTTTGGGCCAGTGGTTTTGGCCTAACGAGTTATTATTGCTAGCAGGTCGGGTCGTTACATAAAAATACAATAGTAAAGCTCTTGCATCAATCTTCCAGGCTCTCGATCCTGGCAAAAAAAACCTTAACAACCTTAGTAATACATCTTTGGATCAGTCTTCATTACTTTCACCATAGCCAGCTCAAAATCCTCCAAAGTCACGTGAACTCCTGTCCCTTAGCCCAAATATACATGCTTCTATACACACTACTTTTTGTATATGCTAACGATGGTAAAATTGTTTGCCAAAATGCACAAAATACAAGGAAAGCGTTTAAACCGCACATCATATATTTAAGATGATCAAACTGGAATCGGAAGAATCAAACCATTAATCTCTCTTTCTTAATGTAGTTGTCGATATCATCGATCGTTGTCAAGTGCATTCCATACATCTTCATATAAGGAGATAACTCTTTCAGAAACTTCAAATGTTTCTCTAAATTTTTACGTGAGAACTTTTTCGCTAACAAAATTTGACGTGCTTTCTTTTACCATCTTCAATAGTGCTAACAAAATTTGACATAAAGGACAAGATCGTGATTTGGCCCAACAAGTTGCTAGTACTAGGGAGACTGGTCATTACAATTTATACTTATGTGGTACGCAACCCCATTGTGTCCCTAGGGATTGGAAGAGTCCTATATATAAAATATAATAGGACTAAACCTCTTAACCCAGCATAACATATTGGGTAGTGGTTAGGCCCAAGAGGTTAAGAGGGTTAAGCGTGCTAGAACTAGAGTAGTTCTAGGATGGGTGATCCCCCGGGGAAGCGAGGCATCACAGTTGGTATTAGAGCCAATCACTAGTAGGAACTGTGTGATAAGTATCGGCTAAGCCAATTATATCGCGGGCAGAGCGCGATTCTCTAGCTGATGACTATTCCAGGTTGAGTGCGGCTCCTCCCAAGGCCGACTAAAAGCTACCGAGACAAGTCTAACGTTGCTTGGTGCTTGTGAGTTTCTAAAAAGGCTATAGCATTTTTGGGCAGTTGCAAAGCCCAAAAAGGTTAAAAGAGTTAAGCGCACTAGGGCTAGAGTAGTTCTAGGATGGGTAACCCCCTGGGAAGTGAGGCATCACAGTTGATATCAGAGCCAATTATTAGCCAGAAATATGAGATGAGTCTTGGCAGAGCCAAGTTATACAATAGGGAGAGCGCGGCTCTCATGCTAATGACTGTTGTGGACACGCACGGGTTCCTTACAAGATCAGTTAAGAATAGCGAGATGAGTCCCACATCGCTTGGAATTTGTGAGTCTAAGCTTGACGAGGACGTCATGACTAAAAGGAAGGGAGAATGTGAGACCTAAGAAATTGGAAGAGACCTATATATAAGATAGACTAAACCTATTAACCCAACTATAGTATGTTCGGCGATAGTTAGACCCAAGAGATTAAGAGGATTAAGCGTGCTAGAACTAGAGTAGCTCTGGGATGGGTGACCTCCCTGGGAAGGAAGGCATCACAGTTGGTATTAGATCCAACCACCAGCAGGAACTATGTGATAAGTCTTTGCAGAGCTAGAGTCATATAGCGGCAGAGTGTGGTTCTCTAGTTGTTGACTATTGTGCGTAGAGTGCAGCTCCTCACAAGGTCGGCTAAAAGCTAGCGAGACAGGACTCACATTTCTTGGTGCTTGTGAGTTTCTAAAAAACCCGGCTATAGTATTTTGAGCGATGGCTAGGCCCAAGAGGTTAAGAGTGTTACGGGTGCTAGGGCTAGAGTAGTCCTAGGCAAAGTTTAAAGTGCCATGGCACGGGGGCATGCTGTTGTCTGCCCAGCACGGTACGGCACCGGCACGCTTTCGTGCTGACACATGGTACACTTGCGTGCCGATGGATACGTATGACCTCCTACTGGCACGCTTTGGCACGAACTTATTTCAGTTTTTTTATTCTAATAAGCTCTTATAATGTTATTTTAAAAGATTTAATCAAATAATTATGAATATTTGCTATGTATGACTTACTATATTATCAATTAATATACTTGTAAGCTTTTTTGTATGTAAAGTACAACTATACCTGATGCAGATAAAATATTTTTATAGATTCGAATTTTAAAAATATAAAAACATCTTTTCTTCTTTCTTTAGACCAAATTACAGTTTTTCTTTTATAAAATAGAAAAAACTAATTTTTAAATTATTTTAAAAATTATTTTAAAAGGTATTTGAAAAAATTATTTTTTAATCAAATTTTTTAAAAAATTATTATTTCTATCAAAAAAGTTACGCAATAAATTATATGACAAATAAATTAAATAAATCTAAGTATGAATTAATTTAATTTAACTTTTAATTTTATCAGTATTTTTAATCTTCTAATGCAAAAATAAATTTTTATGCTTGATGTGCCTCAAGATTTATTTATTGAGTTCGATTTTGTTCCCTTAATTTGCCAAAAAATTCGCCCCCAGCCCACCACTGACACCCGAGGGGGGTGCGGGGTGCTTCGCCCCCTGCAGTAGGGATCGAATATGTAAATTAAAATTTGGCTGCATATTGATAAACAAAATAATAAAATTATAATTTTTTGACTTACTTAACAAGTAGATCTTCGATTTGCAATGTCGATGTTTCTTGGTATCCCAAAGAACAAAACAAAAAGAAAAAAAAGCAAAAAGCAAAAAAAAAAAGAAAATAGTGTGCCAGCACGGCACAGTGCCGTGGCACTGACCTACGTATCGCTCTATCTCACGCGAAACACAGGTCCGTGCCACGGCACGGAGGGGGGTCTGAGACCCCTCCTGTACTGTGCCATCTTCTTGGCGACACGATACGTGCCGCCAGGTGCCGTTCGGCACTGAGTTGCACTTTAAACCTTGGTCCTAGGATGGGTGACCCCCTGAAAAGTGGGGCATCACACGCATATGCGGTCCATCTATTTAAATATTAATAAAATATTTATAGATATTAAAAATATATATAAATACTTTTTAACAAAGATAAATAACTAAAATAACAATTCAGAAAATTAAAATAATTAATTTCAAGTAAAGGACCCCATATCCAGACATGTATTACTAAACTGACTATTAGTAATTTACTCGTAATTATTAAATAGAGAAATAGATACCATTTTGATGCAAAATCATAAAAAATGTCTAACAAAAATTAATGTTCTAAAAAGCGACATGCCAAACATTTATGAAAATAATAATTTTTTTAATAAATTATCATTATCATTTACATAATTTGAGAGAACAACACTTGAAAAAAAAATATAGTATAATAACGTCTAACGACTACAAAATTATTCATCAATATTTATAAATATAATTATTAGATTGATTAGGAATAATACTTACTGAAATAAGAACAGAGATAGTTAGATTATATTTATACAAAGATAATTGCATTCAACATTGTACTTCAATCGCACCTAAAAAAAAAAAACTCTACCACATATGCAAGCCACATATGCGGCCGAATATGGGCCACAACTATAGTTCGGACTATAACTATACCGCATATATACGGCCGCATGGACCACTTGGGAACATTGGATAAGAGAATGTACATGGCATTCACGGTGTCATGGCAATTGCCTCCGAAAGCTTAGACAAATCATAACAGTAATTTTATATTTCCTTAATATTTCGTAAAAATAAGCTCAACGGCTCATTGAGAATTAAGAGGGAATATCCACTTACTCGATATAGATTAGTTGTGTTTATGCTAACTAACCATAAAAAAGAACATGTTAAGCTATGAACATTCTTAAAGCCAAGAATAGAAACAACATTGGGGGATGATTTTCTCCAAAATTCTTTAATAGCATATATTAAAAGTAAATTAGTCAAGAAGCTTTCTATCTATTCAATCAAAATAGATTACACAACTTACAGAACAACAAGAATTATTTTGAACCTTTGATGGAATAAAAGGGCCAATATATATCATGAATATCTGTTTTAATATGTTTAATCAAGTTATTTAATATTGAGGAAATGCCAAATCTAATATTTTGCAAATTAGTTTGCTAGCTTCTGAATTTTTTTCTTGGGATCCCTTGTTATGAATCTTTAGCATAGCCCTTAGTTAGATACATAGACAATATCGATTGGTTGTGTTTATGCTAACTAACCGAAAAAAAAAAAAAAAAAAAAAAAAAAAAAAAAAAAAAAAAAAAAAAAAAAAACATGTTAAGCTATGAACATTCTTAAAGCCAGGAATAGAAACAACATTGGGGGATGATTTTCTCTAAATTCTTTAATGGCACATATTAAGAGAAAATTACTCAAGAAGCTTTCTATCTATTCAATCAAAATAGATTACGCAACTTAAAGAACAACAAGCATTATTTTGAACCTTTGATGGAATAAAAGGACCAATATATATCATGAATATCTGTTTTAATATGTTTAATCAAGTTGTTTAATATTGAGGAAATACCAAACCTAATATTTTGCAAATTAGTTTGCTAGCTTCTGAATTTTTTTCTTGGGATCCCTTGTTATGAATCGTTAGCATAGCCCTTAGTTAGATACATAGACATTCATATAGCTTCCTATATTGAGTAATAGCTTGTAATTAATTTGCTCAAACACAAAAATTCATATATGCACCTAACTACAACATACAAACATCAGTTTACCATATAATTCTCAAGATGCATCTAATTATACTAAAGAAAAGTTCTTAATACCTGTTGTTCCCCGATTCTTCTTTGATGTACTAGCACCAACCTACCAATTAAGAGAAAATATCAATATTCCCATCAATTATAGCATATAACAAATATACAACTAAAAATGATTTATAAGATGCAATCATTAAATGCACTTTTCAAACATATACCATCCATTAATAGCATGAAACAAAATCTCGATGCTGTTTTAAATTGATTAATTCGACATACAAAAAGAAAAACAAACGAGTACTCCAAAATAAATGACTAGTAAATATTCCTGTAGATCTTTAGAGCCATTACAAAAATGATAACAACAATTTGTTTGATTAATAAATGTTATAAAAATTTCATCAACAAGCTCCAGGAGTTGATGCTGGAGAAGAAAACAAGTGGAAATAAATGTAGTTCTAGCAAGGCAGCTCTTAGTCTTAATATGATTCGTCAAAACAAACTTCTGCCTAGCTATTAATATTTTCTTCATTATGAGTAGGGCTACTGTGCTATTAGGAGCACAGCAGCCCTTGTGCTCCTAACTTTCTAACCACCCATCAAGTTTGATGGGTGGTTAGAATGAGAGAGGGAAGACATATTGTGTACACTGGGGATGCCTTGTGCATAGGGCGGGTCTGTGCACGTGCCGGATAGGCTTCCGCTGAGGCTCGGGCGTGACACTAACAATGGTTAGAATTGAGAAGAACAACAGCAGGAAAAGCAACAGGGTAGTGGCAGCAAGAGGAAGGCACAGAGGAGAAAAAAAAACCAATCCCATACAGCAGGAGCAGAAGAGAAAGAGCCAATCCAGGATGAGCAAAGAGGAGAGAAAGGCCTAATCCAAAGCCGGAGGAGAAAATTGCCAAGCAAGAACAACACGAAGAGGGGAGGAACTCCAAGGGAAAAATTACAATATCATACATCAAATTCCCCCAAACCAGTAAAAAGATTTTAATAGAACTCTCAAACAAATAGTCCGACCAGAAGTTCAATAGGAAATAGGTTTAGGTTTTAATAGATTATAAGTATTAATTCAACCTAATCAAATTTGAACCAAAAGTCCAGAAAGGTAGAAACTAACCCAAAATAGAAATAAGCTGACCGTACAATTAAGGGTTATCTCGAACCGTATTCAAATCCCTTCCCAAAACCGATAAAAACCAACAATTAGAACCCAAATAATTTTGAAGAATATAGAAATCTTCTCAGAATCCTTGAGCACCATCTAAAAACAACTAAGCAATCAAAATTACAACAAAAGTTCATATACAAAAATTAAAACTAAAAAAACTAAAATAAATAGGATAAGGCTCATCCTTGAACTGTATCAAATAAGTGGTATCAGAACAATTTGTGAATTCTGGGGCTATGTTTCATCATGGTTACCTAATTCATAAAACATCATTTAAATTTCGAATCGGACCATGCGATCCAATTTGTGCATCACTAGTGAATTGGATTGACATAACAAGGATCCTATCCTAACCCATCTAATCTGTACTGGTATCATATCGAGAGTAATACACAAATAAATTATGTATCTATGTATTGCATTTAGGTATTCAGTACTTTAATTTATTTGCATTTTGTGTTTCCAGTAAATGTTTTCTATTCCTATAAAATGTGTTGATGAAGACTACTGTAGTATACTGAGCTTTGCAAATTGCTAAAGTCCAGTGTAAAATGACTTATGGTGCCATTAGAGAGATTTTGGGAGAGTTTGAGATGAGTTGGAACTGTTTTGGGGCGAAAACGACACGAAAAATAAGTTCTGGAACCAACCTGCAATTTGGGCCAAATTCCGTTTCAGTACTGGGGCCAAATTCCGTTTCAGTACCGGTACTGAAACTCTAAGTACTGACACTCAACAGAAGTTCTCGCAGGGGAACGTTCGGGTTTTGCAAAACTCGGGTTGGATACTAGTAACGGCTACCGTGTTCTGACACTCGAGAGGGAGGACGGTACACTTTGAACTGATTTCGCTGTTGCACTACCATGCTCCGAGACCGCTACCAATTTGGTCCAGTCCGGGCGCGTCGAACAGACGCCGAAAGGACAGGACCTCTCCTGCCCGCCCAAGGCCAACCAACAGATCATGTATAAGAATTTACCCACTCGAGAGCACCGAAATAATATCTCCACGAGAATTAAGGGAGGTTATGGTAACCGCGAGCGGTTGCAAGCAGTTCCGATCGGCTGAAGATGGCCCGAGGAAACAAGGATAGTGGCCGATCATGGATCATGGATGGAAATAACTGATCAATAGGGGCAATATAAAAAGGTCAATAACGCCCTAGAAAGGGGGTCTTTTCCCTGTGAACAAAAGACCACCATTATTTCCTTGCAATTTCCTGCATTTTTTAGGAGTAGTCTACTTGTAACTTTTACTTTCCCGCATTTACTGTTTTTTCCTAGGAGTAGTTCCTAAGTAGATCAACCGAGTCTGTATGCGCCATCCGGCACACTCAATCCTTGTACTTTTCCTCAATATTAATTTCCAAGGCTTTCGGCTTTTCAAGCAGACCAACTGATGTGTTTCTTCTATTCGGCTCATCTACCGAGTCAAATCTGTAGCCGGTCCGTACATTCGGCTCATTCCAGCTCAACCGAATATTTAATAGAGTTTTTCGAACTCAGCTGATTCGATCCCTCGTCAACCGAATCACTTGATCCAGTCGAAGGGCGCAAACTTCGAGGGTCATTATTCGAAGCCGTTTTTCACCCCGACACGCTCCCCGAGGAGGATCTTTGACTAGATCAAAGGTCAGGGAATTCAGCACGCAACATACTGCACGCAAGTCAAGCTCCTGTTTGGATGCGTGGACATGTTAATCGGCATGTCTCTTTGATTTTCTTCAAAAGATTGTTGTTATATTTGATAGATAAGAAGTGCGATCAAATGCCTACAATAAAACACCATATTTGGCCATGAATGTCCTTTTCCAGAATAAGGTAAGTCACCTCGCAAGTGAAATATATTATGCAACCAAATCATACATGCCACACGACGACACTCGAAAGAAGCAAATATCAAGTACCTAACTTTTAATTGCACAATAAAATCTTCATACCAAATAAGTTAGTACCTAATTCTGAATTATTATCTAAACAAAGGCCCGAATCATACCTCGACGTTGATTGCCTCGTCCTTCTCGTCACTTGTCTCGGCCCGTCTGCTCCAAACCAACTTGAATATGGCCAGAATAAGATCCTGGGGAAAGAAACCCGATTAGGAGAATCAATCGATGGGCGATGATCAATCTGTGAAATTCTAGAGCAACAGGACGATGGAAGAGGGATTTGACCACTCACGGTATCGAAGGTTTCATCCGTCATGACTCCACGGCGAGCGGAGGAACGGCGATCCGGAGTGAGAGATTGGTTAGTGCGAGAAAAATGGTGGGACTGGGAAAAGGAGGGGTTTCCCGCGGTCGCTTGCTTCTGGCCGTCCCGAACGGCCGGAACTGGGCCTTGCAATCTAGATATAGGCCGACCCGCCGAACCGATGCGACACACTTTGGGCTGCATAATGGGCCGACCGAATTTTATAACTCAATTATTAATTTTGATAATAATGTTTTTATTAGATTAGATTAGATTAGCTAGTCAATATACGAAATCATCAGATTTTATTTGATGATTTAGCTCTAATGGTACTAAAATAGATGAAACTAGATGAAATATGTGTGAAGTAGAATAGATTCGATAAGATTAGATTTTATGAGTTTGTTTAATCTCATATCAGCGTGTTTGGTTTGGATTATCCTGCCAGAATTACAAACAATTTTGCAAACATTACTGCGTTTTGTTCATTCAATCTATAATCTGATCGATAATATACAAATGGTGTACGATTACTACAAAAATATTACCGAGCAGGGGTGGATGTCTCATATTACTGATAGCGGTTTATCTTGTATGTCATGTAAAATTACAAGTCTACCCCTCCAACCCCTCCACACCCTTTAAATGTGTCATTTTTAAAATTTTTATTTAAAATTTTCAATTATCAAATTTTTAATTTTTATTTATAATTTAAATTTAGATTTTCAAATTTTTAATTTTTTTAATTTTTTTAAATTTTAAATTTAAATTTTTGAATTTTTAAATTTTAAATTCTAAATTGTAGAATTTTAAATTTTAAATTTTAAATTTCATATTTATATTTTAAATTAGAATATTAAATTTTATATCTTTGTTCAGATTTTAAATTTTAAATTTTAAATTTTGAGTTTTAAATTTTAAATTTCAAATTTAAATTCAAATTCAAATTTTAAATTATTTAAAATAAACTTTTGTAAAAAAATTATTACTTGCAAATAGTAAAATTTTTTTTTTACCAAATAGGACTAAGGTCAATTTTGAAATAGACTATATTTTATTATCAGGATTACTGAATTTTATAAAATGAAACCAAATCTAGTAATTCTATATCCACTGTGTGCCAGACCCCGCCATAATGTCCTACAACATATGAGGCGTCTACAGAAAAGCGGAAAGTAAGCAAGAGATGGCAACAAATAAAGAGAAGGCTGAAATAACAGCCAACTAAACCGATATCAGGCGGTAAAGTTCTAACATCTATTCTAAATAGTAATTAGAACAACTAAAACATAAAAGTTAAACATTAAATTACTTACGTATCAGCCTCTAATACAAAAATGGTGGTCTCTAGTAACACCGGTTTAAAACTCGTCACCTCTCCAAAAAGTACAACGAGAAGGTAGACCAACTAGCAAAATCGTCTTCGGAAGGAAGCTGCCGAAGCCAATCGCCTTCCCGCCGGTCCCTGGCCTCACCCTGAGTGTAAGGCTCTGGAAAAACATCGATAAAAGAGGGGTGAGAACTATGATATTATAGTTCCAGTGCGTTCAATTACTGACCTCAGCTCAGTGCACCACTAGCCCAAAGAAAAGGGTTAAGCTCTAAAAAATAAGAGTAATGAGTAAATTGCTACTAGAAAGCAGTAATAATTAGGATGCTAGCTACAACTTGCAATTAAAACATGCATTCCTAATGCCGAACTTATCTTGTCATGGATATATTATATATATATTCACAAGTATATCATGCTTTTACTTAATACGATATGAAAGTAATACTTGGTATACTACAATGCATATAAGGATGACAATAAACAGAACATTATCTAGCATACTACATGTATGTATGAATTACCCAAATGAGCCACAACTATGCTAGAAGGTAAGTCCAAGTAATCCTACTACTACTCTCGACTAGTAGTGTTCATAAATAAACTCAACATCGTAGTCAATTTTCATTTCCAATTAGGACCTTACCAGAAGGTAGTCCAGCTTGTGCCGCACTAAGTGCCTGTGGTAGCCCGACATTCCTACTCTTGGAATGTGTCGTGTCCCACTCGACCCCGTAGGCTTCTCAATACCGCACGAAGCGAACATACGTCCATAGGCTAACTCCGGAGATGCCGGCTTGTCAGGAGCGACCCTCACAAGCATGTGCGAATGAGGCACAAATGGCAAGCAAGCAAGGTCAAAGTCTCACTAGTACCTACTTTCGTGCCTCTCACATGGCAATGCCACTAATGCATCCCAAGGATCTAGTCCAGGAGTTCTCAAGTGAGTACCCAAACACTTCACTTGCTTAGTGCTCTTTATGACACTTTTTTTTTCTTGGGCAAGCATCACCACTGATCAAGCAAGGGGGCTCGGATTCTTGTTCTTATGTTTCATTTAAATTTAATACTTAATGATATTATAGCCGGGCCCAATGCCTCTTTGACATTGGCCCAATTCCTAAATAGTCCAAGTTCTCGAAGCCCTCTCTAGGCTTTAAATTTCTAATGTTCCCAATTGGTCATATAGGTTATAATGCAAGAGGCAAAAGATCCGTTTCATAAGGGTCATGGTTTCCCAATATAACTAGGAATGCTAAGTCTCACAATACATGCACTCTACCACATAGGGGTCTAAAATTTCACCATATACATATGTGTTATATGCATGTTAAGCATTTCTAAAATTCATATTAAATACATTTTACACATGGAAATGCGATGAATTATCCTATTTTACGAAACATATTTGCCAATATGAGCATTTCTGCATCTTATATAGGCTAGGGTTTCAAACCACCGAACCGTCGCGTAGGGTCTCGATTTGCCGAACAAGTTGTCCACGAGTCTCACAATACCCTAAAAAGTCGATCAGCCGAAGAGATACGAGGGCATTACGACAACGTCTAAGTCAGAAATTAACCTAGGAGCAAAAAGAGTCAAACTTTTACCTCAAGAGTAGAAATACTCTTCCAAAAGCTCCAAACAGAGAGCTTAGAACCCTTCCAATCCAAGCACCTAAGGAGGTTCTAATCGCAATACAATCAAGCCTCAAAAGCCCTAGGTTCAAAAAGCCCAAATCCAACCCTAAATCCCAAAATTAGGGTTTCATATGGTAAAACCTACCAAATCAAGGATCAAAGGGTAGAATCCAAGACTTAACCTCCCAAGATGCCTCCAAACAAGCTCCAAATCTTTCTAGGGTGTGAGATTGGATCCACCACCAAGCCCTACAAGGCAAAGCCTCCAAAGCCTCCAAAGTGGAAAAAGAGAGAAAGGTGGTTTTGAGCTCCAAGCTCCCTCAACCTAGCTCCTCTTCTTCTCTCCTCCATTATCTTCTTGCTTCTCTCTCTTAGAAAGTGTTGGGAGCGGGAGTGAGAGTGAGGGAAATGAGAGAGGGGAAGAGGAGGAATGGCTAAATAGCCATCCATGTAACAAATCCGACATAGGCCCTCCAAAAATCCAATATATGATCAGCCCGGTCTGGCAGGGTTTTCGCCCAGAGGTACGGTCTTCTCACCAGCAGGGACCTAGTCTTCTCGCCTGCGAACCCGAAAAACCATCGTCTCGGGAACGGCTCTCCCTGCGCGGACCGGTCTATCACTGCGGAAGACGCGTTCGGGAACCGGTTCTCGCCTGCAGGGACCGGTTGCCTCAGCTGCCTTCAACACTGTTCATGTTGGGGGACCGGTCTCTCTGTTTCATTGGACCGGTCCCGAGCAGTTAAAAACTCTCGGATTGTCCAGATTTCCAGTTTCGAAACTTTTTAGGTCGTGGAGATACTTCTACACCTCCACCAAGTGTTGAAAAGCTCGAAATAGCATCTAAAACACTCGACTCGCACATTTGCAAAGGTCAGTGCGCTTACATGGTTTGTCTTCAAGGACTCCTCCTGGAAACCACCAGAATTGAAATGGCTGGTGTCTTTAACGGAGAATCGAACTTTATTAGATATTGGTTCGATCCATGATTGAGCTTTACAGACTTTCCTATATCGTTTTGGGGTTACGCACTTCTTCGGCTATTTATATTCTAAACATTGCCTTCCAAATCGGGCGTTTCTTTTTCGACCACACTGTTGAGTCTTGTGACATGGTAGACAGCCCAAGTTTTCTTCATATTAAAACTTTGGGGGTGTCCAGCTTACTACTATTAAGAAAATTAAAGAGCGAGACAAGTTGGAAAGCAGCATCAGTCAAGGGTAGATTCATTTGGGATTATCCCAAGAATCACTATGGATATATTTTTATCTCCGGAGAAGGCCATAATGTGATGGGAGCGGTCATGCCTTTTTCTTTCTTGAAGTAATTTTAATTTTGGCTGAGGGCAAGTCGTGAAGAAAAAAATAGAACTAGAAAGAAAGTCTCTTTAGAATCAAATATTCCAAGAGCCCGTTCGCCATGATAACTTCTGTGACAACTTGAAGGTTAATAACCGCCACCTCGCAAGTCTGAGTAGGTCTCCCGTCCCCTGATAGATACATGGGATTAAGTATTTATAGAGGTGATGGAGTATATGTTCCTAATGGGAGATAAGGACCATAGAATGATCCTAAGGACATGTATTAGCGAGGCGATGTCAGACATCGACTCCGATAATGGTGGAAGCAATTTGAAGTCCGAAATGGACTCAATGTACCTCCAATCAAGTATGGACTTTGGTTGATCCACCGGAGGCGTATTTGTACTATTGGAGTGTAAATGGATCTTTAGAGAAGATTGGTTCTTGATGGAAGGTAGAGACCTATAAAGCTATGGCTTAGTAGCCAAAGGTTATAGTCAACGCGAAGGCAGTTTGACTATCAGAGGAATACCTTCGTTCACCCGTTAGCTATGCTTTTAAGTCTATCAGAAACTCTCGCTTACTATTGCTCACTCACTGTATTGACTATGAGATTGGGCAAATGGATGTGAAAAACTTGCCATTCCTAATGGACTATCTGAAGAAGATTTATTATGGAGCAGCCTTTGGTTTCACTTCCAAAGATGAGGTCATAAGGGTGGTGCAAGCTTCAACGATCCATTATGGATTGAGCTAAGCTTCTCGGAGTTTGGAACACTCGTTTCAATTGATGCAATTCGAATCGTGCCAATTTCATCAGAAATGAGAAGAGCAGCTGTTGTGATAGTTAAAAAGATTAGTGGGAGTGCTGTTACTTTTTTCGTACTGTCACGGTGGATGACATACTCCTGATTAGGGAATGATATTCCTATGGCTAACATCGGTCAAGGTTATGGTATATCTTAAAGAGTTTTCTATGAAAGACCTTGGAGAAGCATCTTATATTCTAGCGGATAAAGGTCTATAGGATTAGACCTAAGAAGTATGCTTGTTTATCGCAAGCCTATGCTACATAGATGAAGTGCTGTGAAAAGGTTTCAGCGATGGAGATCCAAAAGGAGGCTGTATGGTACTCTAAGACATGGAATTTCAACCTCTCTAAGAATATGTCTCCTAAGGACACTTTAAGAGAGAAGTCACCATGAGCATGTATCCCTTTTGCTTCAGCAATAGGGAGCTTAATATTATCGAGTGCTATGTACTCGACCTGATTATAGACACAGGCTGTCTGGAGTGTCAACGAGCCAGATATCAGATCGAACACAGGACAGGAACATGGTTAGCGGTTTAAATGAAATATCCTAAGTACTTGGAGAAGAACAAAGGTATATGTCCTGGTTTTTGGATGAGGAGAACTCAAATTTAATGGCTATGCGGTATTGCGAACTTATGTTTGATATAGATCGATAGAAAGTCTACGTCTGTGTATCTGTTTATTTGCAATGGTGGCGTCATAGTTTGGAAAAGTTGCAAGCACGAGACGATTGCAGATAAATCTAACTAATTGGGAAGCGGATTTACATCGTGCATCTTAAGTGCAAGAAGCTGTTTGATCAAGAAATTGTCACTGAGCTTGGGTGGTTCCTTCAGTAAGGATCCCATGCACCTTACTTGTGATAATAATGGCGCGCGTAGCATTAGCTAGACCAGGGTCTCATCAGAAATCAAGCACACTTGAGCGGCTGGTATCCAAGATCTAGAGAGCACATCTAAGGATAATTATTAAAGTATAGAAGGTTGCCTCGAGGATAACTGGCGGTCTTTGACTCGAGCAGAAAAACTTAGACTCTCTGAAGAAGAATGGGCATAAGTACGATGAGTGGATTGGCTTTAGTGCAAGTGGTGAGAGATTGTTATGTATACCCTAGAGCTCCTATCAGTGCTGACGCATTTTATTTTCATATGGGACATATATTGTGTACTTAATCTTTATTATTTATATATTGGGCCTTTTATCATTCATGTTAAATGTTCCATAAATCGTCGCTTTTGATTATCTAAGAGATAATATGAATTCTCAAGAGTTTTGAGAATTTGGATACTATTATTAATGATTAATTCATAAAATGCTCTCAATCGGAGGATCATCATGGGGACGAATGATTGATCCGTGTAAGATTGATGTGTTGTGCCGCTTCCCTTTGGGTAAGAATCTCGAGTCATCAGTGTGGGGACACATGGATGCGAACAATGCAGAGTGGCGTTGTTGGACAACGGTTACTGAGCGTGACCATCACGAACATTACATGGATGCTCTACTCATTGTCAGTTAACTGGTTCGACTGTTGCAAGTGTTACAACTGATCCTTAGACCTATGCGACACCACGGTCATTCAATATTTGAGGCTTACTGTAGTGGTTGACTTGCAACCAAAGCTCTGATCCTATCCATGGTTTCTTGAGTAGTATATGTTTGCTACAGTGTCGGAATTCATATCAGGAATGGAGTGTGCTGTTTATAGGGGATCTCGCTCTCGGTAGAGAGATAATTAGTTCTATGCCTATTTGTACGGGCAAAGCTTATAAAGGTCCTCGGCCGGGGGTAAATATGGTTGTATGGAAGATGTTTCAAGAGTAACCATAAAGAGCTTTATGTCTGATCAAATTTCTTCATATGACGATGGTGATGGGGTTTGACGAATATTCACATGACTCCACTCAGTTGGGACTATGCGATAGAAAGGATTGTATTGCTTTTACGATTTTTAAAAAAAAAAAAAAATTCATGCACTAGAGGTTTCAGTGTCATATTCACTTCTGACTGCGAATTTGCCGACTACATACTGCTTAGGCGGTCACTGGATGGATTGTGGGAACCCAATAGAAATAATGTATTAACAATTAATATTCTATTGGGTAGAGTGTCAAAGGAGTTTGAGCATCGGAAAGGAGTTTCGATGATGATTGTAGATGCGAGATCGCTCATATCTCAACTACAGACAAAATTGAACTATTAGGTCACACCATAAGACAAGTCGCGCATGATCGATATTTAGGAAATGATAAAAGAAGTTTATCAGATGGTATTAATTACATTTAATTATAGTTAAATACTTAAAGTTTACTTATTTATTAGTTAAAAAGGACTAATTTGCCAATTGTTCGTAAATTAGGAGGTATTTATCGTGTAAAATTGCATGGTGTATTACTAATCGTTAGTAAATAAATATGAGGACTTATGGTGTAAATGTTACACACGAAGTCGAATTTAGAATTTATGGATTCGGAATTCGTTAAATATCATAAACAAACTTGCGGTCTCCAGTTGATGGATTAATCAAATCGGAATAGGATTTCGGATACAACAACTGGGGAAAATCCCCCGAAGTCCAAGGAATGATCGGGTACAACAACTCGTGGTCCCGGGATGCAACAAGATACAAGTGGAAATGCCATCTGACTGGCAAACATCGATCTATGAATGAATGCGACTGCACCGCGTATGCAAACAAAGCTCGAACTCTAATACATAATAGTTAAAATGATACCTGCGACCACATCTCAGCTGCTGGCCGCCTACTCAGTCTGGGCGCATACGATGCGCCACTGTGGCCTGTCGTGACCCCCCGTCTGATCGCTGAACAGGTGCCGTCGCTGCCTGATGATGCGTAAAGATATGTCCTCTGACTGCTGGAGCCTGGCGCGATTGCTGGTGCAGATGCGAATGGATGGGCTTGGCAATGCGACTCCTCGGGCAGTCGGACTGGAAGTGGCCCTCCTTAGGCCAACAAAGAAAGCACCTACCCGGCCTGGAGTGTGAACACTGTCGAGGTAATGGCGACCACCACAGATCACGCAGCGGGAGCCTACTGATGACAATCGTGTCCTCGCTCGCTGAGTAGGACTGGCCACGTTCCTCCGCGACGAGCTCCGGCTTCTGGGGATGCTCGGTGGCCTCCGTCGAGTGCGTCTGGCTTTCCACCTCAGCCGCGGGGCTCTTGCCCTTCCCTTTCTCCAACTCTCACGTACGCTCCTGCCAAATCTTTAATTTACGCCGCTTCTGCCTCCACTATCATAAGCTCGATCCACAATCTTTTTTTTTTTTTTGATTTTTTTTTTTTTTTTTTTTATCCCGATATGTCTCGCGGGTTGGAAGACGTGCACCAACCGAAGATTGAGGCGCAACCGCTGCTAAAAAATGCTGGCCTTAGGTCTCGTCATCCGTCACAACAAACGGCAACAGTGTAATATCCGGGCAGAACCCCTCTCATACTCGGACTGACCACTCGTCCTTGCCGCAAGACTGCGCAAATCCCTGCTCATCTTCCTCTTAACGCTGGTCGAAAAGTTGGTGCGCCAGAAGAAGCCTTCCTGAATCGAAGTCACAGTAATCGCCTGCCATCTGGTGTTGGGGTTGTCTGATATCCAACACCAACGTAGGCCTTCGCCGTCAAGAAAGTGAGTGTGCGAGCCAAACTCCTGTCGTCCTCCACAAAGGCTGTCTCAAAAGCTGTCTCCATGTGCCTATCAAACCACTTTCAACATCAGGTGTGTCGATGCTCTCGGCCTCGATCAAAACGTCTCGGGCTGACCTGCCTGAACTCACCTTGAGGCGAATCCATGAGCCGTCCCGCTCATGCTCCCTCAAGCCATTTACACGGCGAAATGCCGCCCTTGTCGCTAGGTCTCTGAACCAAGTTAGTGCCGCAGCTACCTCTCCCGGAGGTGTGGGTCACCGGTGCCGCACGTGAAGAACTGGGGCAGGGACTGCTGCCCTCAGTGCGGACGTCCACCGGGGTGTTGCGGTGGGACCTGGGTCATCCCTCGAAGCTGCTGCCTGCCTGAAGTAGAAGGCTCCTCCAGAATGCTTTCAATCCGCCGCCCTTCCTGCCGCTGAGCACTCAGTCCTGTCAGCTGCGCCCTGCCGTCTCTGAGCTCAAAGATCGGTGAGAACCGCAAGCTGGGCCCTCCAAGTCACGGACTCACTGGATCGGAAGTAGCGGAGGTCATCGACCTCTCCGGGGTGTGCCGCAATCATCGCCCCCGGCTTCAGACTGGGAGCGGTGTAGACCGCATCGTTACTATCAAACTAAGACGCAAGTATAGTAACCCACGCTATATGCACCCCGCTCAAATAGATAAAACCCCAAATCATGCCCGAAAGTAAGGAAGTGTCCTTACACATACTAACACCCGATGTTACGTTGTCTGCCGCCAACGTAACCCTCCGCGCGAAGTTAGAAGCCATACACTACCGATCAAAAGTCTAACTTTTTCAGAGTTTCATAAACCCAATACGAAATACTCTTTCGCTCAACAAGTCAATTAAACCTCGTCTCTCACGGGCCTAATTCTATAGTCCAACCGGCCTCCTTAAGGGTTGCAAGCGATCCACTAAGACTCAACCCTAGGCTCTATACCAAATTAATCTGTCACCCCAGGAACCGGAGGCCTCCCGGTAGCGCGCCAGACTCGCATATGTCTACACATAATAAGAGCGTCTTACGATAAAATGCGAAGTAAACAAGAGGTAGAATAATAGAATTGATAGCACGTAATGATATCAGATGCAACGTAAAGTTCTATCATCTAACCCAGAGTAAAAGAAACATATCTAACAATAACAAGTATAACCATAAGGCAATACACATATCCTGTCTCAAAGTTGTACACAAAAGGGGGGTCTCTAGTACACTGGGCTAGAGCTTCACCTCTCCAAAAAGAAATACATCGAGATGTAGGGACACCGTAAAACTCGCTCCACGTCGCTGAAGGCTAACTCGAAGCAGCGGCTCTCCACGTCCCTGCCTCTTCCGGGTGGAAGGCTGCTGAAAGAAATCCATTGAAACAGAGGCGCTTCTGAGAACTATAATTTATAGTTCCAGTGGGCATATTACATGACCTCAGTTCAATGCACCACTAGCCCCCAAAGGTAAAGGTCGTAGTCGAAGCAATAGTAATAACCGAGTTATTTGCATTTACTGAAAAGCATAATGAAAATGCTAAATATTTACTTGCATTAAACATAGCAATTTATGTAATGCACAATATTTTTGTCATTGAAGGTATGCTCTCTACTTAGCCATAAATAATGTACATCGTATTGCTTAATGAAATTATGAGATTATACTTCATATCATAGCAACATTGTATATATGATGAAATAAGCAATGTCTCCTAGCATATACATGTATGTATGTATATCTAAAATGTCCAACTTTATGCAGAAGCAGTCGAGTAATCCAACTATCTACTCTCTATCTAGTAGTGATTTATAACAAACTCATCCCGTTGTCGATTTCCATTTCCAATTAAGGGCCTACCCAAGGTAGTCCAGCTTGTGCCGCCTAAGTGCTGTGTAGCCCAACATCCCTACTCTTGGAATGTGTCTGTCCACTCGATCCCGTAGGCTTCTCAATACCGCACGAGCGAGACTAGTCGCGTTAGCTGACTCCGGGGTGCCGGTTTTAGGAGCGACCCTCACAAGCATGTGCGAATGAGCACAAATTGGCAAACAAGCAAGGTCAATGTCTCAAAATATCCAATCATCATATCATCTAACATGCAATAATCACTAGCATCCTCGAAGATCTAGTTCTATGTCACAATGTGAAATTTCTCATATTTACTAAGTCTAGTGCCCCTTTATGACACTTAGACATTTTGATGTACAAGCATATCCAACTCTCTCAGGTGGCACTATCCACATAGGTACAACATAACCCGAGCTCAATGCCCTTAATGACATTAGCCAATTATTCACAAGTTAGTACAAGATCCCCCGGCCTCTGTATGGCCTTACTAAGGTTCTGATGTCACGGATTAGGCATAAGAGTTAATACATAATAGCAATGTCCAATTGCATAATGGGAATCATAATTCCAAATCTCAACTAGGGATGCTATTATCTCACGATGCATGCACTCCGCAACATAGAGGTCCAAAAATTTACTAGACATTACATATTGCATGTTAAGCATTCAAAAATTCATAATAAATGTATCTAACATGATTATGCATGCCTTTCCATTTTACAAACATAAAACATACACAATGAATTTTCTCATTGTGTGCTAGGTCAAACCCACGAACCGGGCGTAGTGCCTCGTTTCGCGAACGAAGTTGTTCACGAGCCTCAAAATATCCTAAAAGTATTGAGCGAAGAGATACATGGTATTATGATCAACTATAAGAATCAAACTTTAACAAACTTAGCCAAAAGGGCTCTAAACTCACCTAAATGTGTAGGAATCTCTCTCAAGCTTCAAAAGGAGCTAAATCCTTCCAATCCAAGCCAAAGGAGTGCTCTAATCCAAATAATCTAGCCTCAAAAGCCCTAGCATAAAAAGCCCCAAATCAACCTAAAACCCATTCTAGGGTTCCATCTACAAAAAATACGCTTCAAAACTAAGCGTTAGAGGAGGGATTTATGAGCAACAGACCTCCTTAGAAGCTCCAATCAAGCTCCAAGGGTGAAGATCTTCTTCTAGCAAGCCTCCAAGTCAAGCACCAAGCACCAAGGAAGAAGGAGGGTGAGAAGATGCTCAAGTCCAAGCTAGGTCCTCACCTATTCTTCTCTCTTATTCTTCTCCTCCTTCTTTCTCTCTCTAACAAGAGTATGGAGGGAGTGTGAGGAGAGAAATGAGAAGGAGAGAGGGTGGAAGGGCTATTTAGGCCATCCAAAGTAACAAAATCCAGGAGGTTTCCTCAAAATTCAAAATTGCATTAGCCCGGTTTGGGCAATTTCTCGCCCAGAGGGACCGGTCTCTCCCTGCAAGGGACCGGTCTCTCGCTGCGAACTCGAGGAACCAACGTTCGGGAACCGGTCTCTCCCTGCGCGGACCAGTCTCTCCCTGCGAGGATGCCGCTCGGGGACCGGTCTCGCCGCAGGGACCGGTTCCTCAGGGCTGCCACAACACTGCTCACTTGGGACGGTCTCCTCCTTTCAGGGACCGGTCCCCACAGTGAAAAATCTCAGGACTCGTTCAGAACTCAGATTTGAATTTTTGGATCGAAAACATTCTACGACCCTCCACCAAATGTGGGGAAAGCTCGAAACACAACAATCACTCGAACCTCGCAATTTGCAAAGGTCCAGTGTTGTACGAGTACCGGTACAAGAAACTTTCACCGATACACAGCCTTTTTCTGTGGTCCACTGTGCACCTTGTACCGGTACACAAAATCATGTCACCGGTTCAACAGCCTTTTTCAACTCAAACCGAGAGCTGCTTCTCTCAGTTTTACACTTTGTACCGGTACATTTTTGAGTTAAACCGTAACACAATTCCAGATTTCAGATTTTACGCATCTTTTCGATTCTATTTCGCTCGATAAATGCTACAACCTTTCTAATCTTTTAACTCATTTCTAACCCTTCCAACCTTGTTGGAATGTTAACTTGACTTTATCCAACTATTTCTTTCGTACTTTTAGTCGATTCGACTAAAGCTCGATAGACTCAACCGAGGTTTCAGTATGTTACATGTCTAATCCTGTGGATTCAAGAAAAGGGTTTGGCTTGGTCGATTTAAAGATTGCACCATTTCGACTCCCAAGTGGTCCACAGCAGGTATTAAACGATTGTTCGGACCTTAGGGGTACTGATCCCTTGCTACTTAACCATCTATCCAGACGCTAGGGTTAGTATAAAAAAATTAAACAGACTTTTGGATACATGGGGTAAAGATATAAAACTAGAGGTGCGCTAAGATTAGTATAAGAAATTGACTGACATTTGGAATTAGTAGGATGAAAGATTTATAGCATGTTCAAGCAGCATTACTTTTAGGGCGTGTTTGGTTGCGTTATATAGCTATTTCGATATAACCATGTATCTGAGATTTCTGAATCAGATTACTATTGCATATTGCATATTACTGAGATGAGTTTAGTGTAATAATGTAATATCGTATTAT